>NW_027175285.1:300000-571560 GCF_028021215.1 Eschrichtius robustus | reverse complement strand
TTCAGGGGCTGTGATGCAACCTGGATTGACCATATCTAGACACACACCTGGATGAGACATAAGGGTGGACACTCTTGGGGCTGAGAGGTTGGGTGAGCAAACTCAGACCCTTTAAAGTAATACTGCGTGGTACCCATCCCATGGGTCCCAAATCTCCAGGTTCAAAGGCATCTTCCTACATCGAAAACATGCATGAGAAACCCAGAAGATGGTACACCGTGTGATTTTGAAAGTTTTCTAAAACGCACCCAATTTCTCATCTCCTTGTGCTCGGGTTCGCCTTTCCAGCTACTTTACTAGCAATCTCCCTACTTGGAGAATCAGCACCTTTAAGCTCCTGTTCCTACAGGTTGCAATTTGTCCTGAGGATGAACGGGAAGAGGGGCAAATAATGAGAGACTAGATCTAGGTGTTGGACAGGCACAGGTCACTCTATTTTCCCATCAGGAAGAAGAATTAAACACAGGCTCAGCCTGCCGCCGGGAACCAGAATAGGGCCTGAGGCAATCCCGTGCTTTTGCGGCCAGCTCCCAAAAAAGACAGTTGAAAAATGGAGCTCAGGGGCACTGCAATTCACAAACCTGCTGAGTTATAAATGATAACTCTCGTCCCACAAATATATTGAGGGAAGGCAACGAAGAGGATTTGAAAGCAAGGCAGAATTGCAGGAAACAGTTTCAGGAGGTAGATTCGAATCGCCTTTAAAGCACATGAAAAGTGGCAAAACGTCGACAGTGATGCCCTTGGCCAAAAAGGGCGTAAGCGTTTTTTCCTGAATATATTCAGGAAAAAACGCATACGCCCTTTTTGCCAACCAAGCAAACTGGAAAGGCAAATCAGCGCTACAAAGAAGTCTCGCTTCCCATCGGTCAAAAGGGCCATGCTGCAAAAAGTGTCAAAACCAGAAATGCAGGACAGGCCATGGAGAAATGGCAGCATTGCTACGCTGATGGGCGGGATGTAAATTGCCAACAGCCACTCTGGAGAAGTGTACGGTGTGTCCTGAAACATCGAAAAAACACAGCTTAGGGAGCATAGGGCACGTCCACTCATTGGCGTATAAATTGGGAAAACTAAAAATCAGCAAGACACAGGCACCCCAATGTTTTAGGGCTGCTATGTTGACAAGAACCTCCACTTCATGACACCTTAAATATCCAGGAAAGAGAAAAATGGATAAAGAAGTTGTGGTCCTTATGTACAAAGGAATATCACTCAGACATGAAATCAATGTCATAAGGCTAGTAGAAGCAAGATGAGTGGATTTAGGTACGACGATTCTAAGTGAAATAAGTCACACAGAAAAGACACTTATCATAAGCTATCACTTATAGAGGGAATGTAAAAACCGCTACACTTGAACTGAATTACAAAACAGAACAGAGTCACACGTTTAGAAAACACACTATGGCTGCTTAACGGGAAAGGTGAGGTGGGTGATGCATAAAACAACGGTTTCAAATTCGCTCAGATACAGTTCCATACACCCAATATGTAATAGACAAGACCTACTCCTTGCTCAGTGAACTGGACTCAACACCCCCTATTCACCGCACAAGAATATATCTGACTAGTAAGAATCGTAAAACCTATGTATTGATATCTCTCTGGAAGTGAGCCAAGTGGGTGTAAAGCCGCATAAACACAGCCGTGAAAAGCAGCTAAACCCCATTATAAAAATAAATTACTTTTAAAAACCCGTAAAACAAAGACAGTGAAAGAGAGAGAAATTCTTACAAAATTCGTTCAGGGGCTGTGATGCAACCTGGATTGACCAATCTAGACCCACAGCTGGATGAGACATAAGGGTGGACACTCTTGGGCTGAGAGGTTGGGTGAGGTTGGGTGAGCAAACACAGACCCTTTAAAGTAATACTGTGTGGTACCCATCCCATGGGTCCCAAATCTCCAGGTTCAAGGGCATCTTCCTACATCGAAAACATGCATGAGAAACCCAGAAGATGGTACACCGTGTGATTTTGAAAGGTTTCTAAAACGCACCCCATTTCTCATCTTCTTGTGCTCGGGTTCGCCTTTCCAGCTATTTTACTAGCAATCTCCCTACTTGGAGAATCAGCACTTTAAGCTCCTGTTCCCTACAGGTTGCAATTTGTCCTGAGGATGAACGGGAAGAGGGGCTACCAATGAGAGACTAGATCTAGGTGTTGGGACAGGCCCAGGTCACTCTATTTTCCCATGAGGAAGAAGAATTAACCACAGGCTCAGCCTGCCGCCAGGAACCAGAATAGGGCCTGAGGCAATCCCGCGCTTTTGCGGCCAGCTACCAAAAAAGCGAGTTGAAAAATGGAGCTCAGGGACACTGCAATTCACAAACCCGCAGAGTTATAAATGATAACTCTCATCCACAGATATATTGGAGGGAAGGCAACGAAGAGGATTTGGAAGCAAGGCAGAATTGCAGGAAACAGATTTCAGGAGGTAGATTCGAATCGCCTTTAAAGCACATGAAAAGCGGCAAAACGTCGACAATGATGCCCTTGGCCAAAAAGGGCGTATGCGTTTTTTCCTGAATATATTCAGGAAAAAACGCATACGCCCTTTTTGGCCAACCAAGCAACCTGGAAAGGCAAATCAGCGCTTCAAAGAAGTTTCGCTTCCCATCAGTCAAAAGGGTGATGCTGCAAAAAGTGTCAAACCAGAAATGCAGGACAGGCCATGGAGAAATGGCAGCCTTGCTACGCTGATGGCGGGATGTAAATTGCCAACAGCCACTCTGGAGAAGTGTACGGTGTGTCCTGAAACATCGAAAAAACACAGCTTAGGGAGCATAGGGCACGTCCACTCATGGGCGTATAAATTGGGAAAACTAAAAATCAGCAAGACACAGGCACCCAAAGTTTAGGGCTGCTCTGTTGACAAGAACCTCCACTTCATGACAACTTAAATATCCCAGGAAAGAGAAAAATGGATAAAGAAGTTGTGGTCCTTATGTACAATGGAATATCACTCAGACATGAAATCAATGTCATAAGGCTAGTAGAAGCAAGATGAGTGGACTTAGGTACGACGATTCTAAGTGAAATAAGTCACACAGAAAAGACACTTATCATAAGCTATCACTTATAGAGGGAATGTAAAAACCGCTACACTTGAACTGAATTACAAAACAGAACAGAGTCACACGTTTAGAAAACACACTATGGCTGCTTAACGGGAAAGGTGAGGTGGGGTGATGCATAAAACAAGGGTTTCAAATTCGCTCAGATACTGTTCCATACACCCAATATGTAATAGACAAGACCTACTCATTGCTCAGTGAACTGGACTCAACACCCCCTATTCACCGCACAAGAATATATGTGTCTAGTAAGAATCTTAAAACCTATGTATTGATATCTGTCTGGAAGTGAGTCAAGTGGGTGTAAAGCCGCATAAACACAGCCGTGAAAAGCAGCTAAACCCCATTATAAAATAAATTACTTTTAAAAACCCGTAAAACAAAGACAGTGAAAGAGAGAGAAATTCTTACAAAATTCGTTCAGGGGCTGTGATGCAACCTGGATTGACCATATCTAGACCCACACCTGGATGAGACATAAGGGTGGACACTCTTGGGGCTGAGAGGTTGGGTGAGCAAACGCAGACCCTTTAAAGTAATACTGTGTGGTACCCATCCATGGGTCCCAAATCTCCAGGTTCAAGGGCATCTTCCTACATCGAAAACATGAATGAGAAACCCAGAAGATGGTACACCGTGGGATTTTGAAAGGTTTCTAAAACGCACCCAATTTCTCATCTCCTTGTGCTCGGGTTCGCCTTTCCAGCTACTTTACTAGCAATCTCCCTACTTGGAGAATCAGCACCTTTAAGCTCCTGTTCCCTACAGGTTGCAATTTGTCCTGAGGATGAACGGGAAGAGGGGCAACCAATGAGAGACTAGATCTAGGTGTTGGGACAGGCCCAGGTCACTCTATTTTCCCATCAGGAAGAAGATTTAACCACAGGCTCAGCCTGCCGCCAGGAACCAGAATAGGGCCTGAGGCAATCCCGCGCTTTTGCGGCCAGCTACCAAAAAAGCGAGTTGAAAAATGGAGCTCAGGGACACTGCAATTCACAAACCCCGCAGAGTTATAAATGATAACTCTCATCCACAGATATATTGAGGGAAGGCAACGAAGAGGATTTGGAAGCAAGGCAGAATTGCAGGAAACAGATTTCAGGAGGTAGATTCGAATCGCCTTTAAAGCACATGAAAAGCGGCAAAACGTCGACAATGATGCCCTTGGCCAAAAAGGGCGTATGCGTTTTTTCCTGAATATATTCAGGAAAAAACGCATACGCCCTTTTTGGCCAACCAAGCAACCTGGAAAGGCAAATCAGCGCTTCAAAGAAGTTTCGCTTCCCATCAGTCAAAAGGGCTGATGCTGCAAAAAGTGTCAAAACCAGAAATGCAGGACAGGCCATGGAGAAATGGCAGCCTTGCTACGCTGATGGGCGGGATGTAAATTGCCCAACAGCCACTCTGGAGAAGTGTACGGTGTGTCCTGAAACATCGAAAAAACACAGCTTAGGGAGCATAGGGCACGTCCACTCATGGGCGTATAAATTGGGAAAACTAAAAATCAGCAAGACACAGGCACCCCAAAGTTTAGGGCTGCTCTGTTGACAAGAACCTCCACTTCATGACAACTTAAATATCCCAGGAAAGAGAAAAATGGATAAAGAAGTTGTGGTCCTTATGTACAATGGAATATCACTCAGACATGAAATCAATGTCATAAGGCTAGTAGAAGCAAGATGAGTGGACTTAGGTACGACGATTCTAAGTGAAATAAGTCACACAGAAAAACACACACTTATCCATAAGCTATCACTTATAGAGGGAATGTAAAAACCGCTACACTTGAACTGAATTACAAAACAGAACAGAGTCACACGTTTAGAAAACACACTATGGCTGCTTAACGGGAAAGGTGAGGTGGGGTGATGCATAAAACAAGGGTTTCAAATTCGCTCAGATACTGTTCCATACACCCAATATGTAATAGACAAGACCTACTCCTTGCTCAGTGAACTGGACTCAACACCCCCTATTCACCGCACAAGAATATATGTGTCTAGTAAGAATCTTAAAACCTATGTATTGATATCTGTCTGGAAGTGAGTCAAGTGGGTGTAAAGCCGCATAAACACAGCCGTGAAAAGCAGCTAAACCCCATTATAAAAAATAAATTACTTTTAAAAACCCGTAAAACAAAGACAGTGAAAGAGAGAGAAATTCTTACAAAATTCGTTCAGGGGCTGTGATGCAACCTGGATTGACCATATCTAGACCCACACCTGGATGAGACATAAGGGTGGACACTCTTGGGGCTGAGAGGTTGGGTGAGGTTGGGTGAGCAAACGCAGACCTTTAAAGTAATACTGTGTGGTACCCATCCCATGGGTCCCAAATCTCCAGGTTCAAGGGCATCTTCCTACATCGAAAAACATGCATGAGAAACCCAGAGATGGTACACCGTGTGATTTTGAAAGGTTTCTAAAACGCACCCCATTTCTCATCTTCTTGTGCTCGGGTTCGCCTTTCCAGCTATTTACTAGCAATCTCCCTACTTGCGAGAATCAGCACCTTAAGCTCTGTTCCCTACAGGTTGCAATTTGTCCTGAGGATGAACGGGAAGAGGGGCTACCAATGAGAGACTAGATCTAGGTGTTGGGACAGGCCCAGGTCACTCTATTTTCCCATGAGGAAGAAGAATTAACCACAGGCTCAGCCTGCCGCCAGGTACCAGAATAGGGCCTGAGGCAATCCCGCGCTTTTGCGGCCAGCTACCAAAAAGCGAGTTGAAAAATGGAGCTCAGGGGACACTGCAATTCACAAACCCGCAGAGTTATAAATGATAACTCTCATCCACAGATATATTGAGGGAAGGCAACGAAGAGGATTTGGAAGCAAGGCAGAATTGCAGGAAACAGATTTCAGGAGGTAGATTCGAATCGCCTTTAAAGCACATGAAAAGCGGCAAAACGTCGACAATGATGCCCTTGGCCAAAAAGGGCGTATGCGTTTTTCCTGAATATATTCAGGAAAAACGCATACGCCCTTTTTGGCCAACCAAGCAACCTGGAAAGGCAAATCAGCGCTTCAAAGAAGTTTCGCTTCCCATCAGTCAAAAGGGTGATGCTGCAAAAAGTGTCAAAACCAGAAATGCAGGACAGGCCCATGGAGAAATGGCAGCCTTGCTACGCTGATGGGCGGGATGTAAATTGCCAACAGCCACTCTGGAGAAGTGTACGGTGTGTCCTGAAACATCGAAAAAACACAGCTTAGGGAGCATAGGGCACGTCCACTCATGGGCGTAAAAATTGGGAAAACTAAAAATCAGCAAGGACACAGGCACCCCAAAGTTTAGGGCTGCTCTGTTGACAAGAACCTCCACTTCATGACAACTTAAATATCCCAGGAAAGAGAAAAATGGATAAAGAAGTTGTGGTCCTTATGTGACAATGGAATATCACTCAGACATGAAATCAATGTCATAAGGCTAGTAGAAGCAAGATGAGTGGACTTAGGTACGACGATTCTAAGTGAAATAAGTCACACAGATAAAGACACTTATCATAAGCTATCACTTATAGAGGGAATGTAAAAAACCGCTACAACTTGAACTGAATTACAAAACAGAACAGAGTCACACGTTTAGGAAAACACACTATGGCTGCTTAACGGGAAAGGTGAGGTGGGGTGATGCATTAAAACAAGGGGTTTCAAATTCGCTCAGATACTGTTCCATACACCCAATATGTAATAGACAAGACCTACTCATTGCTCAGTGAACTGGACTCTAACACCCCCTATTCACCGCACAAGAATATATGTGTCTAGTAAGAATCTTAAAACCTATGTATTGATATCTGTCTGGAAGTGAGTCAAGTGGGTGTATAAGCCGCATAAACACAGCCCGTGAAAAGCAGCTAAACCCCATTATAAAAATAAATTACTTTTAAAAACCCGTAAAACAAAGACAGTGAAAGAGAGAGAAATTCTTACAAAATTCGTTCAGGGGCTGTGATGCAACCTGATTGACCATATCTAGACCCACACCTGGATGAGACATAAGGGTGGACACTCTTGGGCTGAGAGGTTGGGTGAGCAAACGCAGACCTTTAAAGTAATACTGTGTGGTAACCCATCCCATGGGTCCCAAATCTCCAGGTTCAAGGGCATCTTCCTACATCGAAAACATGAATGAGAAACCCAGAAGATGGTACACCGTGTGATTTTGAAAGGTTTCTAAAACGCACCCAATTTCTCATCTCCTTGTGCTCGGGTTCGCCTTTCCAGCTACTTTAACTAGCAATCTCCCTACTTGGAGAATCAGCACCTTTAGCTCCTGTTCCTACAGGTTGCAATTTGTCCTGAGGATGAAAGGGAAGAGGGGCAACCAATGAGAGAATTGATTCTAGGTGTTGGGACAGGCACAGGTCACTCTATTTTCCCATCAGGAAGAAGAATTAACCACAGGCTCAGCCTGCCGCCAGGAACCAGAATAGGGCCTGAGGCAATCCCGCGCTTTTGCGGCCAGCTACCAAAAAAGCGAGTTGAAAAATGGAGCTCAGGGACACTGCAATTCACAAACCCGCAGAGTTATAAATGATAACTCTCATCCACAGATATATTGAGGGAAGGCAACGAAGAGGATTTGGAAGCAAGGCAGAATTGCAGGAAACAGATTTCAGGAGGTAGATTCGAATCGCCTTTAAAGCACATGAAAAGCGGCAAAACGTCGACAATGATGCCCTCGGCCAAAAAGGGCGTATGCGTTTTTTCCTGAATATATTCAGGAAAAAACGCATACGCCCTTTTTGGCCAACCAAGCAACCTGGAAAGGCAAATCAGCGCTTCAAAGAAGTTTCGCTTCCCATCAGTCAAAAGGGTGATGCTGCAAAAAGTGTCAAAACCAGAAATGCAGGACAGGCCATGGAGAAATGGCAGCCTTGCTACGCTGATGGGCGGATGTAATTGCCAACAGCCACTCTGGAGAAGTGTACGGTGTGTCCTGAAACATCGAAAAAACACAGCTTAGGGAGCATAGGCACGTCCACTCATGGGCGTATAAATTGGGAAAACTAAAAATCAGCAAGACACAGGCACCCCAAAGTTTAGGGCTGCTCTGTTGACAAGAACCTCCACTTCATGACAACTTAAATATCCCAGGAAAGAGAAAAATGGATAAAGAAGTTGTGGTCCTTATGTACAATGGAATATCACTCAGACATGAAATCAATGTCATAAGGCTAGTAGAAGCAAGATGAGTGGACTTAGGTACGACGATTCTAAGTGAAATAAGTCACACAGAAAAACACACTTATCATAAGCTATCACTTATAGAGGGAATGTAAAAACCGCTACACTTGAACTGAATTACAAAACAGAACAGAGTCACACGTTTAGAAAACACACTATGGCTGCTTAACGGGAAAGTTGAGGTGGGGTGATGCATAAAACAAGGGTTTCAAATTCGCTCAGATACTGTTCCATACACCCAATATGTAATAGACAAGACCTACTCCTTGCTCAGTGAACTGGACTCAACACCCCCTATTCACCGCACAAGAATATATGTGTCTAGTAAGAATCTTAAAACCTATGTATTGATATCTGTCTGGAAGTGAGTCAAGTGGGTGTAAAGCCGCATAAACACAGCCGTGAAAAGCAGCTAAACCCCATTATAAAAATAAATTACTTTTAAAAACCCGTAAAACAAAGACAGTGAAAGAGAGAGAAATTCTTACAAATTCGTTCAGGGCTGTGATGCAACCTGGATTGACCATATCTAGACCCACACCTGGATGAGACATAAGGGTGGACACTCTTGGGGCTGAGAGGTTGGGTGAGGTTGGGTGAGCAAACGCAGACCCTTTAAAGTAATACTGTGTGGTACCCATCCCATGGGTCCCAAATCTCCAGGTTCAAGGGCATCTTCCTACATCGAAAACATGAATGAGAAACCCAGAAGATGGTACACCGTGTGATTTTGAAAGGTTTCTAAAACGCACCCAATTTCTCATCTCCTTGTGCTCGGGTTCGCCTTTCCAGCTACTTTACTAGCAATCTCCCTACTTGGAGAATCAGCACCTTTAAGCTCCTGTTCCCTACAGGTTGCAATTTGTCCTGAGGATGAACGGGAAGAGGGGCAACCAATGAGAGACTAGATCTAGGTGTTGGGACAGGCCCAGGTCACTCTATTTTCCCATCAGGAAGAAGAATTAAACCACAGGCTCAGCCTGCCGCCAGGAACCAGAATACGGCCTGAGGCAATCCCGCGCTTTTGCGGCCAGCTCCCAAAAAAGCGAGTTGAAAAATGGAGCTCAGGGACACTGCAATTCACAAAACCCGCAGAGTTATAAATGATAACTCTCATCCACAGATATATTGAGGGAAGGCAACGAAGAGGATTTGAAAGCAAGGCAGAATTGCAGGAAACAGATTTCAGGAGGTAGATTCGAATCGCCTTTAAAGCACATGAAAAGCGGCAAAACGTCGACAATGATGCCCCTTGGCGAAAAAGGGCGTATGCGTTTTTTCCTGAATATATTCAGGAAAAAACGCATACGCCCTTTTTGGCCAACCAAGCAACCTGGAAAGGCAAATCAGCGCTTCAAAGAAGTTTCGCTTCCCATTAGTCAAAGGGTGATGCTGCAAAAAGTGTCAAAACCAGAAATGCAGGACAGGCCATGGAGAAAGATGGCAGCCTTGCTACGCTGATGGCGGGATGTAAATGCCAACAGCCACTCTGGAGAAGTGTACGGTGTGTCCTGAAACATCGAAAAAACACAGCTTAGGGAGCATAGGGCACGACCACTCATGGGCGTATAAATTGGGAAAACTAAAAATCAGCAAGACACAGGCACCCCAATGTTTAGGGCTGCTATGTTGACAAGAACCTCCACTTCATGACACCTTAAATATCCCAGGAAAGAGAAAAATGGATAAAGAAGTTGTGGTCCTTATGTACAAAGGAATATCACTCAGACATGAAATCAATGTCATAAGGCTAGTAGAAGCAAGATGAGTGGATTTAGGTATAACGATTCTAAGTGAAATAAGTCACACAGAAAAAGACACTTATCATAAGCTATCACTTATAGAGGGAATGTAAAAACCGCTACACTTGAAGTGAATTACAAAACAGAACAGAGTCACACGTTTAGAAAACACACTATGGCTGCTTAACGGGAAAGATGAGGTGGGGTGATGCATAAAACAAGGGTTTCAAATTCGCTCAGATACTGTTCCATACACCCAATATGTAATAGACAAGACGTACTCCTTGCTCAGTGAACTGGACTCAACACCCCCTATTCACCGCACAAGAATATATCTGACTAGTAAGAATCGTAAAACCTATGTATTGATATCTCTCTGGAAGTGAGCCAAGTGGGTGTAAAGCCGCATAAACACAGCCGTGAAAAGCAGCTAAACCCCATTATAAAAATAAATTACTTTTAAAAACCCGTAAAACAAAGACAGTGAAAGAGAGAGAAATTCTCACAAAATTCGTTCAGGGGCTGTGATGCAACCTGGATTGACCATAT
The DNA here is from genome assembly GCF_028021215.1 of Eschrichtius robustus. Classification (NCBI taxonomy): domain Eukaryota; kingdom Metazoa; phylum Chordata; class Mammalia; order Artiodactyla; family Eschrichtiidae; genus Eschrichtius; species Eschrichtius robustus. Next base: position 561,000 of record NW_027175285.1, on the reverse strand, counting down.
CTAGACACACACCTGGATGAGACATAAGGGTGGACACTCTTGGGGCTGAGAGGTTGGGTGAGCAAACTCAGACCCTTTAAAGTAATACTGCGTGGTACCCATCCCATGGGTCCCAAATCTCCAGGTTCAAAGGCATCTTCCTACATCGAAAACATGCATGAGAAACCCAGAAGATGGTACACCGTGTGATTTTGAAAGGTTTCTAAAACGCACCCAATTTCTCATCTCCTTGTGCTCGGGTTCGCCTTTCCAGCTACTTTACTAGCAATCTCCCTACTTGGAGAATCAGCACCTTTAAGCTCCTGTTCCCTACAGGTTGCAATTTGTCCTGAGGATGAACGGGAAGAGGGGCAAATAATGAGAGACTAGATCTAGGTGTTGGGACAGGCACAGGTCACTCTATTTTCCCATCAGGAAGAAGAATTAAACACAGGCTCAGCCTGCCGCCTGGAACCAGAATAGGGCCTGAGGCAATCCCGTGCTTTTGCGGCCAGCTACCAAAAAAGACAGTTGAAAAATGGAGCTCAGGGGCACTGCAATTCACAAACCTGCTGAGTTATAAATGATAACTCTCGTCCACAAATATATTGAGGGAAGACAACGAAGAGGATTTGAAAGCAAGTCAGAATTGCAGGAAACAGGTTTCAGGAGGTAGATTCGAATCGCCTTTAAAGCACATGAAAAGTGGCAAAACGTCGACAGTGATGCCCTTGGCCAAAAAGGGCGTAAGCGTTTTTTCCTGAATATATTCAGGAAAAAACGCATACGCCCTTTTTGGCCAACCAAGCAAACTGGAAAGGCAAATCAGCGCTACAAAGAAGTCTCGCTTCCCATCGGTCAAAAGGGCCATGCTGCAAAAAGTGTCAAAACCAGAAATGCAGGACAGGCCATGGAGAAATGGCAGCCTTGCTACGCTGATGGGCGGGATGTAAATTGCCAACAGCCACTCTGGAGAAGTGTACGGTGTGTCCTGAAACATCGAAAAAACACAGCTTAGGGAGCATGGGGCACGACCACTCATGGGCGTATAAATTGGGAAAACTAAAAATCAGCAAGACACAGGCACCCCAATGTTTAGGGCTGCTATGTTGACAAGAACCTCCACTTCATGACACCTTAAATATCCCAGGAAAGAGAAAAATGGATAAAGAAGTTGTGGTCCTTATGTACAAAGGAATATCACTCAGACATGAAATCAATGTCATAAGGCTAGTAGAAGCAAGATGAGGGATTTAGGTATAACGATTCTAAGTGAAATAAGTCACACAGAAAAAGACACTTATCATAAGCTATCACTTATAGAGGGAATGTAAAAACCGCTACACTTGAACTGAATTACAAAACAGAACAGAGTCACACGTTTAGAAAACACACTATGGCTGCTTAACGGGAAAGATGAGGTGGGGTGATGCATAAAACAAGGGTTTCAAATTCGCTCAGATACTGTTCCATACACCCAATATGTAATAGACAAGACGTACTCCTTGCTCAGTGAACTGGACTCAACACCCCCTATTCACCGCACAAGAATATATCTGACTAGTAAGAATCGTAAAACCTATGTATTGATATCTCTCTGGAAGTGAGCCAAGTGGGTGTAAAGCCGCATAAACACAGCCGTGAAAAGCAGCTAAACCCCATTATAAAAATAAATTACTTTTAAAAACCCGTAAAACAAAGACAGTGAAAGAGAGAGAAATTCTCACAAAATTCGTTCAGGGGCTGTGATGCAACCTGGATTGACCATATCTAGACACACACCTGGATGAGACATAAGGGTGGACACTCTTGGGGCTGAGAGGTTGGGTGAGCAAACTCAGACCCTTTAAAGTAATACTGCGTGGTACCCATCCCATGGGTCCCAAATCTCCAGGTTCAAAGGCATCTTCCTACATCGAAAACATGCATGAGAAACCCAGAAGATGGTACACCGTGTGATTTTGAAAGGTTTCTAAAATGCACCCAATTTCTCATCTCCTTGTGCTCGGGTTCGCCTTTCCAGCTACTTTACTAGCAATCTCCCTACTTGGAGAATCAGCACCTTTAAGCTCCTGTTCCCTACAGGTTGCAATTTGTCCTGAGGATGAACGGGAAGAGGGGCAAATAATGAGAGACTAGATCTAGGTGTTGGGACAGGCACAGGTCACTCTATTTTCCCATCAGGAAGAAGAATTAAACACAGGCTCAGCCTGCCGCCGGGAACCAGAATAGGGCCTGAGGCAATCCCGTGCTTTTGCGGCCAGCTCCCAAAAAAGACAGTTGAAAAATGGAGCTCAGGGGCACTGCAATTCACAAACCTGCTGAGTTATAAATGATAACTCTCGTCCACAAATATATTGAGGGAAGACAACGAAGAGGATTTGAAAGCAAGGCAGAATTGCAGGAAACAGGTTTCAGGAGGTAGATTCGAATCGCCTTTAAAGCACATGAAAAGTGGCAAAACGTCGACAGTGATGCCCTTGGCCAAAAAGGGCGTAAGCGTTTTTTCCTGAATATATTCAGGAAAAAACGCATACGCCCTTTTTGGCCAACCAAGCAAACTGGAAAGGCAAATCAGCGCTACAAAGAAGTCTCGCTTCCCATCGGTCAAAAGGGCCATGCTGCAAAAAGTGTCAAAACCAGAAATGCAGGACAGGCCATGGAGAAATGGCAGCCTTGCTACGCTGATGGGCGGGATGTAAATTGCCAACAGCCACTCTGGAGAAGTGTACGGTGTGTCCTGAAACATCGAAAAAACACAGCTTAGGGAGCATAGGGCACGTCCACTCATTGGCGTATAAATTGGGAAAACTAAAAATCAGCAAGACACAGGCACCCCAATGTTTAGGGCTGCTATGTTGACAAGAACCTCCACTTCATGACACCTTAAATATCCCAGGAAAGAGAAAAATGGATAAAGAAGTTGTGGTCCTTATGTACAAAGGAATATCACTCAGACATGAAATCAATGTCATAAGGCTAGTAGAAGCAAGATGAGTGGATTTAGGTACGACGATTCTAAGTGAAATAAGTCACACAGAAAAAGACACTTATCATAAGCTATCACTTATAGAGGGAATGTAAAAACCGCTACACTTGAACTGAATTACAAAACAGAACAGAGTCACACGTTTAGAAAACACACTATGGCTGCTTAACGGGAAAGGTGAGGTGGGGTGATGCATAAAACAACGGTTTCAAATTCGCTCAGATACAGTTCCATACACCCAATATGTAATAGACAAGACCTACTCCTTGCTCAGTGAACTGGACTCAACACCCCCTATTCACCGCACAAGAATATATCTGACTAGTAAGAATCGTAAAACCTATGTATTGATATCTCTCTGGAAGTGAGCCAAGTGGGTGTAAAGCCGCATAAACACAGCCGTGAAAAGCAGCTAAACACCATTATAAAAATAAATTACTTTTAAAAACCCGTAAAACAAAGACAGTGAAAGAGAGAGAAATTCTTACAAAATTCGTTCAGGGGCTGTGATGCAACCTGGATTGACCATATCTAGACCCACAGCTGGATGAGACATAAGGGTGGACACTCTTGGGGCTGAGAGGTTGGGTGAGGTTGGGTGAGCAAACGCAGACCCTTTAAAGTAATACTGTGTGGTACCCATCCCATGGGTCCCAAATCTCCAGGTTCAAGGGCATCTTCCTACATCGAAAACATGCATGAGAAACCCAGAAGATGGTACACCGTGTGATTTTGAAAGGTTTCTAAAACGCACCCCATTTCTCATCTTCTTGTGCTCGGGTTCGCCTTTCCAGCTATTTTACTAGCAATCTCCCTACTTGGAGAATCAGCACCTTTAAGCTCCTGTTCCCTACAGGTTGCAATTTGTCCTGAGGATGAACGGGAAGAGGGGCTACCAATGAGAGACTAGATCTAGGTGTTGGGACAGGCCCAGGTCACTCTATTTTCCCATCAGGAAGAAGAATTAACCACAGGCTCAGCCTGCCGCCAGGAACCAGAATAGGGCCTGAGGCAATCCCGCGCTTTTGCGGCCAGCTACCAAAAAAGCGAGTTGAAAAATGGAGCTCAGGGACACTGCAATTCACAAACCCGCAGAGTTATAAATGATAACTCTCATCCACAGATATATTGAGGGAAGGCAACGAAGAGGATTTGGAAGCAAGGCAGAATTGCAGGAAACAGATTTCAGGAGGTAGATTCGAATCGCCTTTAAAGCACATGAAAAGCGGCAAAACGTCGACAATGATGCCCTTGGCCAAAAAGGGCGTATGCGTTTTTTCCTGAATATATTCAGGAAAAAACGCATACGCCCTTTTTGGCCAACCAAGCAACCTGGAAAGGCAAATCAGCGCTTCAAAGAAGTTTCGCTTCCCATCGGTCAAAAGGGTCATGCTGCAAAAAGTGTCAAAACCAGAAATGCAGGACAGGCCATGGAGAAATGGCAGCCTTGCTACGCTGATGGGCGGGATGTAAATTGCCAACAGCCACTCTGGAAAAGTGTACGGTGTGTCCTGAAACATCGAAAAAACACAGCTTAGGGAGCATAGGGCACGACCACTCATGGGAGTATAAATTGGGAAAACTAAAAATCAGCAAGACACAGGCACCCCAATGTTTAGGGCTGCTATGTTGACAAGAACCTCCACTTCATGACACCTTAAATATCCCAGGAAAGAGAAAAATGGATAAAGAAGTTGTGGTCCTTATGTACAAAGGAATATCACTCAGACATGAAATCAATGTCATAAGGCTAGTAGAAGCAAGATGAGTGGATTTAGGTATGACGATTCTAAGTGAAATAAGTCACACAGAAAAAGACACTTATCATAAGCTATCACTTATAGAGGGAATGTAAAAACCGCTACACTTGAACTGAATTACAAAACAGAACAGAGTCACAGGTTTAGAAAACACACTATGGCTGCTTAACGGGAAAGGTGAGGTGGGGTGATGCATAAAACAAGGGTTTCAAATTCGCTCAGATACTGTTCCATACACCCAATATGTAATAGACAAGACCTACTCCTTGCTCAGTGAACTGGACTCAACACCCCCTATTCACCGCACAAGAATATATCTGACTAGTAAGAATCGTAAAACCTATGTATTGATATCTCTCTGGAAGTGAGCCAAGTGGGTGTAAAGCCGCATAAACACAGCCGTGAAAAGCAGCTAAACCCCATTATAAAAATAAATTACTTTTAAAAACCCGTAAAACAAAGACAGTGAAAGAGAGAGAAATTCTTACAAAATTCGTTCAGGGGCTGTGATGCAACCTGGATTGACCATATCTAGACCCACACCGGGATGAGACATAAGGTTGGACACTCTTGGGGCTGAGAGGTTGGGTGATGTTGGGTGAGCAAACACAGACCCTTTAAAGTAATACTGTGTGGTACCCATCCCATGGGTCCCAAATCTCCAGGTTCAAGGGCATCTTCCTACATCGAAAACATGCATGAGGAACCCAGAAGATGGTACACCGTGTGATTTTGAAAGGTTTCTAAAACGCACCCAATTTCTCATCTCCTTGTGCTCGGGTTCGCCTTTCCAGCTACTTTACTAGCAATCTCCCTACTTGGAGAATCAGCACCTTTAAGCTCCTGTTCCCTACAGGTTGCAATTTGTCCTGAGGATGAACGGGAAGAGGGGCAACCAATGAGAGACTAGATCTAGGTGTTGGGACAGGCCCAGGTCACTCTATTTTCCCATCAGGAAGAAGAATTAACCACAGGCTCAGCCTGCCGCCAGGAACCAGAATAGGGCCTGAGGCAATCCCGCGCTTTTGCGGCCAGCTCCCAAAAAAGCGAGTTGAAAAATGGAGCTCAGGGACACTGCAATTCACAAACCCGCAGAGTTATAAATGATAACTCTCATCCACAGATATATTGAGGGAAGGCAACGAAGAGGATTTGAAAGCAAGGCAGAATTGCAGGAAACAGATTTCAGGAGGTAGATTCGAATCGCCTTTAAAGCACATGAAAAGCGGCAAAACGTCGACAATGATGCCCTTGGCCAAAAAGGGCGTATGCGTTTTTTCCTGAATATATTCAGGAAAAAACGCATACGCCCTTTTTGGCCAACCAAGCAACCTGGAAAGGCAAATCAGCGCTTCAAAGAAGTTTCGCTTCCCATCGGTCAAAAGGGTCATGCTGCAAAAAGTGTCAAAACCAGAAATGCAGGACAGGCCATGGAGAAATGGCAGCCTTGCTACGCTGATGGGCGGGATGTAAATTGCCAACAGCCACTCTGGAGAAGTGTATGGTGTGTCCTGAAACATCGAAAAAACACAGCTTAGGGAGCATAGGGCACCTCCACTCATGGGCGTATAAATTGGGAAAACTAAAAATCAGCAAGACACAGGCACCCCAATGTTTAGGGCTGCTATGTTGACAAGAACCTCCACTTTATGACACCTTAAATATCCCAGGAAAGAGAAAAATGGATAAAGAAGTTGTGGTCCTTATGTACAAAGGAATATCACTCAGACATGAAATCAATGTCATAAGGCTAGTAGAAGCAAGATGAGTGGATTTAGGTATGACGATTCTAAGTGAAATAAGTCACACAGAAAAAGACACTTATCATAAGCTATCACTTATAGAGGGAATGTAAAAACCGCTACACTTGAACTGAATTACAAAACAGAACAGAGTCACACGTTTAGAAAACACACTATGGCTGCTTAACGGGAAAGGTGAGGTGGGGAGATGCATAAAACAAGGGTTTCAAATTCGCTCAGATACCGTTCCATACACCCAATATGTAATAGACAAGACCTACTCCTTGCTCAGTGAACTGGACTCAACACCCCCTATTCACCGCACAAGAATATATCTGACTAGTAAGAATCGTAAAACCTATGTATTGATATCTCTCTGCAAGTGAGCCAAGTGGGTGTAAAGCCGCATAAACACAGCCGTGAAAAGCAGCTAAACCCCATTATAAAAATAAATTACTTTTAAAAACCCGTAAAACAAAGACAGTGAAAGAGAGAGAAATTCTTACAAAATTCGTTCAGGGGCTGTGATGCAACCTGGATTGACCATATCTAGACCCACAGCTGGATGAGACATAAGGGTGGACACTCTTGGGGCTGAGAGGTTGGGTGAGGTTGGGTGAGCAAACGCAGACCCTTTAAAGTAATACTGTGTGGTACCCATCCCATGGGTCCCAAATCTCCAGGTTCAAGGGCATCTTCCTACATCGAAAATATGCATGAGAAACCCAGAAGATGGTACACCGTGTGATTTTGAAAGGTTTCTAAAACGCACCCCATTTCTCATCTTCTTGTGCTCGGGTTCGCCTTTCCAGCTATTTTACTAGCAATCTCCCTACTTGGAGAATCAGCACCTTTAAGCTCCTGTTCCCTACAGGTTGCAATTTGTCCTGAGGATGAACGGGAAGAGGGGCAACCAATGAGAGACTAGATCTAGATGTTGGGACAGGCCCAGGTCACTCTATTTTCCCATCAGGAAGAAGAATTAACCACAGGCTCAGCCTGCCGCCAGGAACCAGAATAGGGCCTGAGGCAATCCCGCGCTTTTGCGGCCAGCTACCAAAAAAGCGAGTTGAAAAATGGAGCTCAGGGACACTGCAATTCACAAACCCGCAGAGTTATAAATGATAACTCTCATCCACAGATATATTGAGGGAAGGCAACGAAGAGGATTTGAAAGCAAGGCAGAATTGCAGGAAACAGATTTCAGGAGGTAGATTCGAATCGCCTTTAAAGCACATGAAAAGCGGCAAAACGTCGACAATGATGCCCTTGGCCAAAAAGGGCGTATGCGTTTTTTCCTGAATATATTCAGGAAAAAACGCATACGCCCTTTTTGGCCAACCAAGCAACCTGGAAAGGCAAATCAGCGCTTCAAAGAAGTTTCGCTTCCCATCAGTCAAAAGGGTGATGCTGCAAAAAGTGTCAAAACCAGAAATGCAGGATAGGCCATGGAGAAATGGCAGCCTTGCTACGCTGATGGGCGGGATGTAAATTGCCAAAAGCCACTCTGGAGAAATGTACGGTGTGTCCTGAAACATCGAAAAAACACAGCTTAGGGAGCATAGGGCACGTCCACTCATGGGCGTATATATTGGGAAAACTAAAAATCAGCAAGACACAGGCACCCCAATGTTAAGGGCTGCTATGTTGACAAGAACCTCCACTTCATGACACCTTAAATATCCCAGGAAAGAGAAAAATGGATAAAGAAGTTGTGGTCCTTATATACAAAGGAATATCCCTCAGACATGAAATCAATGTCATAAGGCTAGTAGAAGCAAGATGAGTGGATTTAGGTACGACGATTCTAAGTGAAATAAGTGACACAGAAAAAGACACTTATCATAAGCTATCACTTATAGAGGGAATGTAAAAACCGCTACACCTGAAATGAATTACAAAACATAACAGAGTCACACGTTTAGAAAACACACTATGGCTGCTTAACGGGAAAGGTGAGGTGGGGTGATGCATAAAACAACGGTTTCAAATTCGCTCAGATACCGTTCCATACACCCAATATGTAATAGACAAGACCTACTCCTTGCTCAGTGAACTGGACTCAACACCCCCTATTCACCGCACAAGAATATATCTGACTAGTAAGAATCTTAAAACCTATGTATTGATATCTCTCTGGAAGTGAGCCAAGTGGGTGTAAAGCCGCATAAACACAGCCGTGAAAAGCAGCTAAACACCATTATAAAAATAAATTACTTTTAAAAACCCGTAAAACAAAGACAGTGAAAGAGAGAGAAATTCTTACAAAATTCGTTCAGGGGCTGTGATGCAACCTGGATTGACCATATCTAGACCCACACCGGGATGAGACATAAGGGTGGACACTCTTGGGGCTGAGAGGTTGGGTGAGGTTGGGTGAGCAAACTCAGACCCTTTAAAGTAATACTGCATGGTACCCATCCCATGGGTCCCAAATCTCCAGGTTCAAAGGCATCTTCCTACATAGAAAACATGCATGAGAAACCCAGAAGATGGTACACCGTGTGATTTTGAAAGGTTTCTAAAACGCACCCAATTTCTCATCTCCTTGTGCTCGGGTTCACCTTTCCAGCTACTTTACTAGCAATCTCCCTACTTGGAGAATCAGCACCTTTAACCTCCTGTTCCCTACAGGTTGCAATTTGTCCTGAGGATGAACGGGAAGAGGGGAAACAAATGAGAGACTAGATCTAGGTGTTTGGACAGGCACAGGTCACTCTATTTTCCCATCAGGAAGAAGAATTAAACACAGGCTCAGCCTGCCGCCGGGAACCAGAATAGGGCCTGAGGCAATCCCGAGCTTTTGCGGCCAGCTCCCAAAAAAGACAGTTGAAAAATGGAGCTCAGGGGCACTGCAATTCACAAACCTGCTGAGTTATAAATGATAACTCTCGTCCACAAATATATTGAGGGAAGGCAACGAAGAGGAGTTGAAAGCAAGGCAGAATTGCAGGAAACAGGTTTCAGGAGGTAGATTCGAATCGCCTTTAAAGCACATGAAAAGTGGCAAAACATCGACAGTGATGCCCTTGGCCAAAAAGGGCGTAAGCGTTTTTTCCTGAATATATTCAGGAAAAAACGCATACGCCCATTTTGGCCAACCAAGCAACCTTGAAAGGCAAATCAGCGCTACAAAGAAGTCTCGCTTCCCATCGGGCAAAAGGGCCATGCTGCAAAAAGTGTCAAAACCAGAAATGCAGGACAGGCCATGGAGAAATGGCAGCCTTGCTACGCTGATGGGCGGGATGTAAATTGCCAACAGCCACTCTGGAGAAGTGTACGGTGTGTCCTGAAACATCGAAAAAACACAGCTTAGGGAGCATAGGGCACGACCAATCATGGGCGTATAAATTGGGAAAACTAAAAATCAGCAAGACACAGGCACCCCAATGTATAGGGCTGCTATGTTGACAAGAACCTCCACTTCATGACACCTTAAATATCCCAGGAAAGAGAAAAATGGATAAAGAAGTTGTGGTCCTTATGTACAATGGAATATCACTCAGACATGAAATCAATGTTATAAGGCTAGTAGAAGCAAGATGAGTGGATTTAGGTATGACGATTCTAAGTGAAATAAGTCACACAGAAAAAGACACTTATCATAAGCTATCACTTATAGAGGGAATGTAAAAAGCGCTACACTTGAACTGAATTACAAAACAGAACAGAGTCACACGTTTAGAAAACACACTATGGCTGCTTAACGGGAAAGGTGAGGTGGGGTGATGCATAAAACAAGGGTTTCAAATTCGCTCAGATACTGTTCCATACACCCAATATGTAATAGACAAGACCTACTCCTTGCTCAGTGAACTGGACTCAACACCCCCTATTCACCGCACAAGAATATATCTGACTAGTAAGAATCGTAAAACCTATGTATTGATATCTCTCTGGAAGTGAGCCAAGTGGGTGTAAAGCCGCATAAACACAGCCGTGAAAAGCAGCTAAACCCCATTATAAAAATAAATTACTTTTAAAAACCCGTAAAACAAAGACAGTGAAAGAGAGAGAAATTCTCACAAAATTCGTTCAGGGGCTGTGATGCAACCTGGATTGACCATATCTAGACACACACCTGGATGAGACATAAGGGTGGACACTCTTGGGGCTGAGAGGTTGGGTGAGGTTGGGTGAGCAAACGCAGACCCTTTAAAGTAATACTGTGTGATACCCATCCCATGGGTCCCAAATCTCCAGGTTCAAGGGCATCTTCTTACATCGAAAACATGCATGAGAAACCCAGAAGATGGTACACCGTGTGATTTTGAAAGGTTTCTAAAACGCACCCAATTTCTCATCTCCTTGTGCTCGGGTTCGCCTTTCCAGCTACTTTACTAGCAATCTCCCTACTTGGAGAATCAGCACCTTTAAGCTCCTGTTCCCTACAGGTTGCAATTTGTCCTGAGGATGAACGGGAAGAGGGGCAACCAATGAGAGACTAGATCTAGGTGTTGGGACAGGCCCAGGTCACTCTATTTTCCCATCAGGAAGAAGAATTAACCACAGGCTCAGCCTGCCACCAGGAACCAGAATAGGGCCTGAGGCAATCCCGCGTTTTGCGGCCAGCTCCCAAAAAAGCGAGTTGAAAAATGGAGCTCAGGGACACTGCAATTCACAAACCCGCAGAGTTATAAATGATAACTCTCATCCACAGATATATTGAGGGAAGGCATCGAAGAGGATTTGAAAGCAAGGCAGAATTGCAGGAAACAGATTTCAGGAGGTAGATTCGAATCGCCTTTAAAGCACATGAAAAGCGGCAAAACGTCGACAATGATGCCCTTGGCCAAAAAAGGCGTATGCGTTTTTTCCTGAATATATTCAGGAAAAAACGCATACGCCCTTTTTGGCCAACCAAGCAACCTGGAAAGGCAAATCAGCGCTTCAAAGGAGTTTCGCTTCCCATCGGTCAAAAGGGTCATGCTGCAAAAAGTGTCAAAACCAGAAATGCAGGACAGGCCATGGAGAAATGGCAGCCTTGCTACGCTGATGGGCGGGATGTAAATTGCCAACAGCCACTCTGGAGAAGTGTACGGTGTGTCCTGAAACATCGAAAAAACACAGCTTAGGGAGCATAGGGCACCTCCACTCATGGGCGTATAAATTGGGAAAACTAAAAATCAGCAAGACACAGGCACCCAAAAGTTTAGGGCTGCTCTGTTGACAAGAACCTCCACTTCATGACACCTTAAATATCCCAGGAAAGAGAAAAATGGATAAAGAAGTTGTAGTTCTTATGTACAATGGAATATCACTCAGACATGAAATCAATGTCATAAGGCTAGTAGAAGCAAGATGAGTGGATTTAGGTATGACGATTCTAAGTGAAATAAGTCACACAGAAAAAGACACTTATCATAAGCTATCACTTATAGAGGGAATGTAAAAACCGCTACACTTGAACTGAATTACAAAACAGAACAGAGTCACACGTTTAGAAAACACACTATGGCTGCTTAACGGGAAAGGTGAGGTGGGGTGATGCATAAAACAAGGGTTTCAAATTCGCTCAGATACTGTTCCATACACCCAATATGTAATAGACAAGACCTACTCCTTGCTCAGTGAACTGGACTCAACACCCCCTATTCACCGCACAAGAATATATCTGACTAGTAAGAATCTTAAAACCTATGTATTGATATCTCTCTGGAAGTGAGCCAAGTGGGTGTAAAGCCGCATAAACACAGCCGTGAAAAGCAGCTAAACACCATTATAAAAATAAATTACTTTTAAAAACCCGTAAAACAAAGACAGTGAAAGAGAGAGAAATTCTTACAAAATTCGTTCAGGGGCTGTGATGCAACCTGGATTGACCATATCTAGACCCACACCGGGATGAGACATAAGGGTGGACACTCTTGGGGCTGAGAGGTTGGGTGAGGTTGGGTGAGCAAACTCAGACCCTTTAAAGTAATACTGCATGGTACCCATCCCATGGGTCCCAAATCTCCAGGTTCAAAGGCATCTTCCTACATAGAAAACATGCATGAGAAACCCAGAAGATGGTACACCGTGTGATTTTGAAAGGTTTCTAAAACGCACCCAATTTCTCATCTCCTTGTGCTCGGGTTCACCTTTCCAGCTACTTTACTAGCAATCTCCCTACTTGGAGAATCAGCACCTTTAACCTCCTGTTCCCTACAGGTTGCAATTTGTCCTGAGGATGAACGGGAAGAGGGGAAACAAATGAGAGACTAGATCTAGGTGTTTGGACAGGCACAGGTCACTCTATTTTCCCATCAGGAAGAAGAATTAAACACAGGCTCAGCCTGCCGCCGGGAACCAGAATAGGGCCTGAGGCAATCCCGAGCTTTTGCGGCCAGCTCCCAAAAAAGACAGTTGAAAAATGGAGCTCAGGGGCACTGCAATTCACAAACCTGCTGAGTTATAAATGATAACTCTCGTCCACAAATATATTGAGGGAAGGCAACGAAGAGGAGTTGATAGCAAGGCAGAATTGCAGGAAACAGGTTTCAGGAGGTAGATTCGAATCGCCTTTAAAGCACATGAAAAGTGGCAAAACATCGACAGTGATGCCCTTGGCCAAAAAGGGCGTAAGCGTTTTTTCCTGAATATATTCAGGAAAAAACGCATACGCCCATTTTGGCCAACCAAGCAACCTGGAAAGGCAAATCAGCGCTACAAAGAAGTCTCGCTTCCCATCGGGCAAAAGGGCCATGCTGCAAAAAGTGTCAAAACCAGAAATGCAGGACAGGCCATGGAGAAATGGCAGCCTTGCTACGCTGATGGGCGGGATGTAAATTGCCAACAGCCACTCTGGAGAAGTGTACGGTGTGTCCTGAAACATCGAAAAAACACAGCTTAGGGAGCATAGGGCACGACCAATCATGGGCGTATAAATTGGGAAAACTAAAAATCAGCAAGACACAGGCACCCCAATGTATAGGGCTGCTATGTTGACAAGAACCTCCACTTCATGACACCTTAAATATCCCAGGAAAGAGAAAAATGGATAAAGAAGTTGTGGTCCTTATGTACAATGGAATATCACTCAGACATGAAATCAATGTTATAAGGCTAGTAGAAGCAAGATGAGTGGATTTAGGTATGACGATTCTAAGTGAAATAAGTCACACAGAAAAAGACACTTATCATAAGCTATCACTTATAGAGGGAATGTAAAAAGCGCTACACTTGAACTGAATTACAAAACAGAACAGAGTCACACGTTTAGAAAACACACTATGGCTGCTTAACGGGAAAGGTGAGGTGGGGTGATGCATAAAACAAGGGTTTCAAATTCGCTCAGATACTGTTCCATACACCCAATATGTAATAGACAAGACCTACTCCTTGCTCAGTGAACTGGACTCAACACCCCCTATTCACCGCACAAGAATATATCTGACTAGTAAGAATCGTAAAACCTATGTATTGATATCTCTCTGGAAGTGAGCCAAGTGGGTGTAAAGCCGCATAAACACAGCCGTGAAAAGCAGCTAAACCCCATTATAAAAATAAATTACTTTTAAAAACCCGTAAAACAAAGACAGTGAAAGAGAGAGAAATTCTCACAAAATTCGTTCAGGGGCTGTGATGCAACCTGGATTGACCATATCTAGACACACACCTGGATGAGACATAAGGGTGGACACTCTTGGGGCTGAGAGGTTGGGTGAGGTTGGGTGAGCAAACGCAGACCCTTTAAAGTAATACTGTGTGATACCCATCCCATGGGTCCCAAATCTCCAGGTTCAAGGGCATCTTCTTACATCGAAAACATGCATGAGAAACCCAGAAGATGGTACACCGTGTGATTTTGAAAGGTTTCTAAAACGCACCCAATTTCTCATCTCCTTGTGCTCGGGTTCGCCTTTCCAGCTACTTTACTAGCAATCTCCCTACTTGGAGAATCAGCACCTTTAAGCTCCTGTTCCCTACAGGTTGCAATTTGTCCTGAGGATGAACGGGAAGAGGGGCAACCAATGAGAGACTAGATCTAGGTGTTGGGACAGGCCCAGGTCACTCTATTTTCCCATCAGGAAGAAGAATTAACCACAGGCTCAGCCTGCCACCAGGAACCAGAATAGGGCCTGAGGCAATCCCGCGTTTTGCGGCCAGCTCCCAAAAAAGCGAGTTGAAAAATGGAGCTCAGGGACACTGCAATTCACAAACCCGCAGAGTTATAAATGATAACTCTCATCCACAGATATATTGAGGGAAGGCATCGAAGAGGATTTGAAAGCAAGGCAGAATTGCAGGAAACAGATTTCAGGAGGTAGATTCGAATCGCCTTTAAAGCACATGAAAAGCGGCAAAACGTCGACAATGATGCCCTTGGCCAAAAAAGGCGTATGCGTTTTTTCCTGAATATATTCAGGAAAAAACGCATACGCCCTTTTTGGCCAACCAAGCAACCTGGAAAGGCAAATCAGCGCTTCAAAGGAGTTTCGCTTCCCATCGGTCAAAAGGGTCATGCTGCAAAAAGTGTCAAAACCAGAAATGCAGGACAGGCCATGGAGAAATGGCAGCCTTGCTACGCTGATGGGCGGGATGTAAATTGCCAACAGCCACTCTGGAGAAGTGTACGGTGTGTCCTGAAACATCGAAAAAACACAGCTTAGGGAGCATAGGGCACCTCCACTCATGGGCGTATAAATTGGGAAAACTAAAAATCAGCAAGACACAGGCACCCAAAAGTTTAGGGCTGCTCTGTTGACAAGAACCTCCACTTCATGACACCTTAAATATCCCAGGAAAGAGAAAAATGGATAAAGAAGTTGTAGTTTTTATGTACAATGGAATATCACTCAGACATGAAATCAATGTCATAAGGCTAGTAGAAGCAAGATGAGTGGATTTAGGTATGACGATTCTAAGTGAAATAAGTCACACAGAAAAAGACACTTATCATAAGCTATCACTTATAGAGGGAATGTAAAAACCGCTACACTTGAACTGAATTACAAAACAGAACAGAGTCACACGTTTAGAAAACACACTATGGCTGCTTAACGGGAAAGGTGAGGTGGGGTGATGCATAAAACAAGGGTTTCAAATTCGCTCAGATACTGTTCCATACACCCAATATGTAATAGACAAGACCTACTCCTTGCTCAGTGAACTGGACTCAACACCCCCTATTCACCGCACAAGAATATATCTGACTAGTAAGAATCGTAAAACCTATGTATTGATATCTCTCTGGAAGTGAGCCAAGTGGGTGTAAAGCCGCATAAACACAGCCGTGAAAAGCAGCTAAACCCCATTATAAAAATAAATTACTTTTAAAAACCCGTAAAACAAAGACAGTGAAATAGAGAGAAATTCTTACAAAATTCGTTCAGGGGCTGTGATGCAACCTGGATTGACCATATCTAGACCCACACTGGGATGAGACATAAGGGTGGACACTCTTGGGGCTGAGAGGTTGGGTGAGCAAACTCAGACCCTTTAAAGTAATACTGCGTGGTACCCATCCCATGGGTCCCAAATCTCCAGGTTCAAAGCCATCTTCCTACATCGAAAACATGCATGAGAAACCCAGAAGATGGTACACCGTGTGATTTTGAAAGGTTTCTAAAACGCACCCAATTTCTCATCTCCCTGTGTTCGGGTTCGCCTTTCCAGCTACTTTACTAGCAATCTCCCTACTTGGAGAATCAGCACCTTTAAGCTCCTGTTCCCTACAGGTTGCAATTTGTCCTGAGGATGAACGGGAAGAGGGGCAACCAATGAGAGACTAGATCTAGGTGTTGGGACAGGCCCAGGTCACTCTATTTTCCCATCAGGAAGAAGAATTAACCACAGGCTCAGCCTGCCGCCAGGAACCAGAATAGGGCCTGAGGCAATCCCGCGCTTTTGCGGCCAGCTCCCAAAAAAGCGAGTTGAAAAATGGAGCTCAGGGACACTGCAATTCACAAACCCGCAGAGTTATAAATGATAACTCTCATCCACAGATATATTGAGGGAAGGCAACGAAGAGGATTTGAAAGCAAGGCAGAATTGCAGGAAACAGATTTCAGGAGGTAGATTCGAATCGCCTTTAAAGCACATGAAAAGCGGCAAAACGTCGACAATGATGCCCTTGGCCAAAAAAGGCGTATGCGTTTTTTCCTGAATATATTCAGGAAAAAACGCATACGCCCTTTTTGGCCAACCAAGCAACCTGGAAAGGCAAATCAGCGCTTCAAAGAAGTTTCGCTTCCCATCGGTCAAAAGGGTCATGCTGCAAAAAGTGTCAAAACCAGAAATGCAGGACAGGCCATGGAGAAATGGCAGCCTTGCTACGCTGATGGGCGGGATGTAAATTGCCAACAGCCACTCTGGAGAAGTGTATGGTGTGTCCTGAAACATCGAAAAAACACAGCTTAGGGAGCATAGGGCACCTCCACTCATGGGCGTATAAATTGGGAAAACTAAAAATCAGCAAGACACAGGCACCCCAATGTTTAGGGCTGCTATGTTGACAAGAACCTCCACTTCATGACACCTTAAATATCCCAGGAAAGAGAAAAATGGATAAAGAAGTTGTGGTCCTTATGTACAAAGGAATATCACTCAGACATGAAATCAATGTCATAAGGCTAGTAGAAGCAAGATGAGTGGATTTAGGTATGACGATTCTAAGTGAAATAAGTCACACAGAAAAAGACACTTATCATAAGCTATCACTTATAGAGGGAATGTAAAAACCGCTACACTTGAACTGAATTACAAAACAGAACAGAGTCACACGTTTAGAAAACACACTATGGCTGCTTAACGGGAAAGGTGAGGTGGGGTGATGCATAAAACAAGGGTTTCAAATTCGCTCAGATACCGTTCCATACACCCAATATGTAATAGACAAGACCTACTCCTTGCTCAGTGAACTGGACTCAACACCCCCTATTCACCGCACAAGAATATATCTGACTAGTAAGAATCGTAAAACTTATGTATTGATATCTCTCTGGAAGTGAGCCAAGTGGGTGTAAAGCCGCATAAACACAGCCGTGAAAAGCAGCTAAACCCCATTATAAAAATAAATTACTTTTAAAAACCCGTAAAACAAAGACAGTGAAAGAGAGAGAAATTCTTACAAAATTCGTTCAGGGGCTGTGATGCAACCTGGATTGACCATATCTAGACCCACAGCTGGATGAGACATAAGGGTGGACACTCTTGGGGCTGAGAGGTTGGGTGAGGTTGGGTGAGCAAACGCAGACCCTTTAAAGTAATACTGTGTGGTACCCATCCCATGGGTCCCAAATCTCCAGGTTCAAGGGCATCTTCCTACATCGAAAACATGCATGAGAAACCCAGAAGATGGTACACCATGTGATTTTGAAAGGTTTCTAAAACGCACCCCATTTCTCATCTTCTTGTGCTCGGGTTCGCCTTTCCAGCTATTTTACTAGCAATCTCCCTACTTGGAGAATCAGCACCTTTAAGCTCCTGTTCCCTACAGGTTGCAATTTGTCCTGAGGATGAACGGGAAGAGGGGCAACCAATGAGAGACTAGATCTAGGTGTTGGGACAGGCCCAGGTCACTCTATTTTCCCATCAGGAAGAAGAATTAACCACAGGCTCAGCCTGCCGCCAGGAACCAGAATAGGCCCTGAGGCCATCCCGCGCTTTTGCGGCCAGCTACCAAAAAAGCGAGTTGAAAAATGGAGCTCAGGGACACTGCAATTCACAAACCCGCAGAGTTATAAATGATAACTCTCATCCACAGATATATTGAGGGAAGGCAACGAAGAGGATTTGAAAGCAAGGCAGAATTGCAGGAAACAGATTTCAGGAGGTAGATACGAATCGCCTTTAAAGCACATGAAAAGCGGCAAAATGTCGACAATGATGCCCTTGGCCAAAAAGGGCGTATGCGTTTTTTCCTGAATATATTCAGGAAAAAACGCATACGCCCTTTTTGGCCAACCAAGCAACCTGGACAGGCAAATCAGCGCTACAAAGAAGTCTCGCTTCCCATCGGTCAAAAGGGTCATGCTGCAAAAAGTGTCAAAACCAGAAATGCAGGACAGGTCATGGAGAAATGGCAGCCTTGCTACGCTGATGGGTGGGATGTAAATTGCCAAAAGCCACTCTGGAGAAATGTACGGTGTGTCCTGAAACATCGAAAAAACACAGCTTAGTGAGCATAGGGCACGTCCACTCATGGGCGTATAAATTGGGAAAACTAAAAATCAGCAAGGCACAGGCACCCCAATGTTTAGTGCTGCTATGTTGACAAGAACCTCCACTTCATGACACCTTAAATATCCCAGGAAAGAGAAAAATGGATAAAGAAGTTGTGGTCCTTATGTACAAAGGAATATCCCTCAGACATGAAATCAATGTCATAAGGCTAGTAGAAGCAAGATGAGTGGATTTAGGTACGACGATTCTAAGTGAAATAAGTGACACAGAAAAAGACACTTATCATAAGCTATCACTTATAGAGGGAATGTAAAAACCGCTACACCTGAAATGAATTACAAAACATAACAGAGTCACACGTTTAGAAAACACACTATGGCTGCTTAACGGGAAAGGTGAGGTGGGGTGATGCATAAAACAAGGATTTCAAATTCGCTCAGATACCGTTCCATACACCCAATATGTAATAGACAAGACCTACTCCTTGCTCAGTGAACTGGACTCAACACCCCCTATTCACCGCACAAGAATATATCTGACTAGTAAGAATCTTAAAACCTATGTATTGATATCTCTCTGGAAGTGAGCCAAGTGGGTGTAAAGCCGCATAAACACAGCCGTGAAAAGCAGCTAAACACCATTATAAAAATAAATTACTTTTAAAAACCCGTAAAACAAAGACAGTGAAAGAGAGAGAAATTCTTACAAAATTCGTTCAGGGGCTGTGATGCAACCTGGATTGACCATATCTAGACCCACACCGGGATGAGACATAAGGGTGGACACTCTTGGGGCTGAGAGGTTGGGTGAGGTTGGGTGAGCAAACTCAGACCCTTTAAAGTAATACTGCGTGGTACCCATCCCATGGGTCCCTAATCTCCAGGTTCAAAGGCATCTTCCTACATAGAAAACATGCATGAGAAACCCAGAAGATGGTACACCGTGTGATTTTGAAAGGTTTCTAAAACGCACCCAATTTCTCATCTCCTTGTGCTTGGGGTTCGCCTTTCCAGGTACTTTACTAGCAATCTCCCTACTTGGAGAATCAGCACCTTTAAGCTCCTGTTCCCTACAGGTTGCAATTTGTCCTGAGGATGAACGGGAAGAGGGGCAACCAATGAGAGGACTAGATCTAGGTGTTGGGACAGGCCCAGGTCACTCTATTTTCCCATCAGGAAGAAGAATTAAACACAGGCTCAGCCTGCCGCCAGGAACCAGAATAGGGCCTGAGGCAATCCCACGCTTTTGCGGCCAGCTCCCAAAAAAGCGAGTTGAAAAATGGAGCTCAGGGACACTGCAATTCACAAACCCGCAGAGTTATAAATGATAACTCTCATCCACAGATATATTGAGGGAAGGCAACGAAGAGGATTTGAAAGCAAGGCAGAATTGCAGGAAACAGATTTCAGGAGGTAGATTCGAATCGCCTTTAAAGCACATGAAAAGCGGCAAAACGTCGACAATGATGCCCTTGGCCAAAAAAGGCGTATGCGTTTTTTCCTGAATATATTCAGGAAAAAACGCATACGCCCTTTTTGGCCCACCAAGCAACCTGGAAAGGCAAATCAGCGTTTCAAAGAAGTTTCGCTTCCCATCGGTCAAAAGGGTCATGCTGCAAAAAGTGTCAAAACCAGAAATGCAGGACAGGCCATGGAGAAATGGCAGCCTTGCTACGCTGATGGGCGGGATGTAAATTGCCAACAGCCACTCTGGAGAAGTGTACGGTGTGTCCTGAAACATCGAAAAAACACAGCTTAGGGAGCATAGGGCACCTCCACTCATGGGCGTATAAATTGGGAAAACTAAAAATCAGCAAGACACAGGCACCCAAAAGTTTAGGGCTGCTCTGTTGACAAGAACCTCCACTTCATGACACCTTAAATATCCCAGGAAAGAGAAAAATGGATAAAGAAGTTGTAGTTCTTATGTACAATGGACTATCACTCAGACATGAAATCAATGGCATAAGGCTAGTAGAAGCAAGATGAGTGGATTTAGGTATGACGATTCTAAGTGAAATAAGTCACACAGAAAAAGACACTTATCATAAGCTATCACTTATAGAGGGAATGTAAAAACCGCTACACTTGAACTGAATTACAAAACAGAACAGAGTCACACGTTTAGAAAACACACTATGGCTGCTTAACGGGAAAGGTGAGGTGGGGTGATGCATAAAACAAGGGTTTCAAATTCGCTCAGATACTGTTCCATACACCCAATATGTAATAGACAAGACGTACTCCTTGCTCACTGAACTGGACTCAACACCCCCTATTCACCGCACAAGAATATATCTGACTAGTAAGAATAGTAAAACCTATGTATTGATATCTCTCTGGAAGTGAGCCAAGTGGGTGTAAAGCCGCATAAACACAGCCGTGAAAAGCAGCTAAACCCCATTATAAAAATAAATTACTTTTAAAAACCCGTAAAACAAAGACAGTGAAAGAGAGAGAAATTCTTACAAAATTCGTTCAGGGGCTGTGATGCAACCTGGATTGACCATATCTAGACCCACACTGGGATGAGACATAAGGGTGGACACTCTTGGGGCTGAGAGGTTGGGTGAGCAAACTCAGACCCTTTAAAGTAATACTGCGTGGTACCCATCCCATGGGTCCCAAATCTCCAGGTTCAAAGGCATCTTCCTACATCGAAAACATGCATGAGAAACCCAGAAGATGGTACACCGTGTGATTTTGAAAGGTTTCTAAAACGCACCCAATTTCTCATCTCCTTGTGCTCGGGTTCACCTTTCCAGCTACTTTACTAGCAATCTCCCTACTTGGAGAATCAGCACCTTTAAGCTCCTGTTCCCTACAGGTTGCAATTTGTCCTGAGAATGAACGGGAAGAGGGGCAAATAATGAGAGACTAGATCTAGGTGTTGGGACAGGCACAGGTCACTCTATTTTCCCATCAGGAAGAAGAATTAAACACAGGCTCAGCCTGCCGCCGGGAACCAGAATAGGGCCTGAGGCAATCCAGTGCTTTTGCGGCCAGCTCCCAAAAAAGACAGTTGAAAAATGGAGCTCAGGGGCACTGCAATTCACAAACCTGCTGAGTTATAAATGATAACTCTCGTCCACAAATATATTGAGGGAAGGCAACGAAGAGGATTTGAAAGGAAGGCAGAATTGCAGGAAACAGGTTTCAGGATGTAGATTCGAATCGCCTTTAAAGCACATGAAAAGTGGCAAAACGTCGACAGTGATGCCCTTGGCCAAAAAGGGCGTATGCGTTTTTTCCTGAATATATTCAGGAAAAAACGCATACGCCCTTTTTGGCCAACCAAGCAAACTGGAAATGCAAATCAGCGCTACAAAGAAGTCTCGCTTCCCATCGGTCAAAAGGGCCATGCTGCAAAAAGTGTCAAAACCAGAAATGCAGGACAGGCCATGGAGAAATGGCAGCCTTGCTACGCTGATGGGCGGGATGTAAATTGCCAACAGCCACTCTGGAGAAGTGTACGGTGTGTCCTGAAACATCGAAAAAACACAGCTTAGGGAGCATAGGGCACGTCCACTCATTGGCGTATAAATTGGGAAAACTAAAAATCAGCAAGACACAGGCACCCCAATGTTTAGGGCTGCTATGTTGACAAGAACCTCCACTTCATGACACCTTAAATATCCCAGGAAAGAGAAAAATGGATAAAGAAGTTGTGGTCCTTATGTACAAAGGAATATCACTCAGACATGAAATCAATGTCATAAGGCTAGTAGAAGCAAGATGAGTGGATTTAGGTATGACGATTCTAAGTGAAATAAGTCACACAGAAAAAGACACTTATCATAAGCTATCACTTATAGAGGGAATGTAAAAACCGCTACACTTGAACTGAATTACAAAACAGAACAGAGTCACACGTTTAGAAAACACACTATGGCTGCTTAACGGGAAAGGTGAGGTGGGGTGATGCATAAAACAAGGGTTTCAAATTCGCTCAGATACTGTTCCATACACCCAATATGTAATAGACAAGACCTACTCCTTGCTCAGTGAACTGGACTCAACACCCCCTATTCACCGCACAAGAATATATCTGACTAGTAAGAATCGTAAAACCTATGTATTGATATCTCTCTGGAAGTGAGCCAAGTGGGTGTAAAGCCGCATAAACACAGCCGTGAAAAGCAGCTAAACCCCATTATAAAAATAAATTACTTTTAAAAACCCGTAAAACAAAGACAGTGAAAGAGAGAGAAATTCTTACAAAATTCGTTCAGGGGCTGTGATGCAACCTGGATTGACCATATCTAGACCCACAGCTGGATGAGACATAAGGGTGGACACTCTTGGGGCTGAGAGGTTGGGTGAGGTTGGGTGAGCAAACGCAGACCCTTTAAAGTAATACTGTGTGGTACCCATCCCATGGGTCCCAAATCTCCAGGTTCAAGGGCATCTTCCTACATCGAAAACATGCATGAGAAACCCAGAAGATGGTACACCGTGTGATTTTGAAAGGTTTCTAAAACGCACCCCATTTCTCATCTTCTTGTGCTCGGGTTCGCCTTTCCAGCTATTTTACTAGCAATCTCCCTACTTGGAGAATCAGCACCTTTAAGCTCCTGTTCCCTACAGGTTGCAATTTGTCCTGAGGATGAACGGGAAGAGGGGCAACCAATGAGAGACTGGATCTAGGTGTTGGGACAGGCCCAGGTCACTCTATTTTCCCATCAGGAAGAAGAATTAACCACAGGCTCAGCCTGCCGCCAGGAACCAGAATACGGCCTGAGGCAATCCCGCGCTTTTGCGGTCAGCTACCAAAAAAGCGAGTTGAAAAATGGAGCTCAGGGACACTGCAATTCACAAACCCGCAGAGTTATAAATGATAACTCTCATCCACAGATATATTGAGGGAAGGCAACGAAGAGGATTTGAAAGCAAGGCAGAATTGCAGGAAACAGATTTCAGGAGGTAGATTCGAATCGCCTTTAAAGCACATGAAAAGCGGCAAAACGTCGACAATGATGCCCTTGGCCAAAAAGGGCGTATGCGTTTTTTCCTGAATATATTCAGGAAAAAACGCATACGCCCTTTTTGGCCAACCAAGCAACCTGGAAAGGCAAATCAGCGCTTCAAAGAAGTTTCACTTCCCATCAGTCAAAAGGGTGATGCTGCAAAAAGTGTCAAAACCAGAAATGCAGGACAGGCCATGGAGAAATGGCAGCCTTGCTACGCTGATGGGCGGGATGTAAATTGCCAACAGCCACTCTGGAGAAGTGTACGGTGTGTCCTGAAACATCGAAAAAACACAGCTTAGGGAGCATAGGGCACGTCCACTCATGGGCGTATAAATTGGGAAAACTAAAAATCAGCAAGACACAGGCACCCCAAAGTTTAGGGCTGCTCTGTTGACAAGAACCTCCACTTCATGACAACTTAAATATCCCAGGAAAGAGAAAAATGGATAAAGATGTTGTGGTCCTTATGTACAATGGAATATCACTCAGACATGAAATCAATGTCATAAGGCTAGTAGAAGCAAGATGAGTGGACTTAGGTACGACGATTCTAAGTGAAATAAGTCACACAGAAAAAGACACTTATCATAAGCTATCACTTATAGAGGGAATGTAAAAACCGCTACACTTGAACTGAATTACAAAACAGAACAGAGTCACACGTTTAGAAAACACACTATGGCTGCTTAACGGGAAAGGTGAGGTGGGGTGATGCATAAAATAAGGGTTTCAAATTCGCTCAGATACTGTTCCATACACCCAATATGTAATAGACAAGACCTACTCCTTGCTCAGTGAACTGGACTCAACACCCCCTATTCACCGCACAAGAATATATGTGACTAGTAAGAATCTTAAAACCTATGTATTGATATCTGTCTGGAAGTGAGTCAAGTGGGTGTAAAGCCGCATAAACACAGCCGTGAAAAGCAGCTAAACCCCATTATAAAAATAAATTACTTTTAAAAACCCGTAAAACAAAGAGTGAAAGAGAGAGAAATTCTTACACAATTCGTTCAGGGGCTGTGATGCAACCTGGATTGACCATATCTAGACCCACACTGGGATGAGACATAAGGGTGGACACTCTTGGGGCTGAGAGGTTGGGTGAGCAAACTCAGACCCTTTAAATTAATACTGCGTGGTACCCATTCCATGGGTCCCAAATCTCCAGGTTCAAAGGCATCTTCCTACATCGAAAACATGCATGAGAAACCCAGAAGATGGTACACAGTGTGATTTTGAAAGGTTTCTAAAACGCACCCAATTTCTCATCTCCTTGTGCTCGGGTTCGCCTTTCCAGCTACTTTACTAGCAATCTCCCTACTTGGAGAATCAGCACCTTTAGGCTCCTGTTCCCTACAGGTTGCAATTTGTCCTGAGAATGAACGGGAAGAGGGGCAAATAATGAGAGACTAGATCTAGGTGTTGGGACAGGCACAGGTCACTCTATTTTCCCATCAGGAAGAAGAATTAAACACAGGCTCAGCCTGCCGCCGGGAACCAGAATAGGGCCTGAGGCAATCCCGCGCTTTTGCGGCCAGCTCCCAAAAAAGACAGTTGAAAAATGGAGCTCAGGGGCACTGCAATTCACAAACCTGCTGAGTTATAAATGATAACTCTCGTCCACAGATATATTGAGGGAAGGCAACGAAGAGGATTTGAAAGCAAGGCAGAATTGCAGGAAACAGGTTTCAGGATGTAGATTCGAATCGCCTTTAAAGCACATGAAAAGTGGCAAAACGTCGACAGTGATGCCCTTGGCCAAAAAGGGCGTATGCGTTTTTTCCTGAATATATTCAGGAAAAAACGCATACGCCCTTTTTGGCCAACCAAGCAAACTGGAAATGCAAATCAGCGCTACAAAGAAGTCTCGCTTCCCATCGGTCAAAAGGGCCATGCTGCAAAAAGTGTCAAAACCAGAAATGCAGGACAGGCCATGGAGAAATGGCAGCCTTGCTACGCTGATGGGCGGGATGTAAATTGCCAACAGCCACTCTGGAGGAGTGTACGGTGTGTCCTGAAACATCGAAAAAACACAGCTTAGGGAGCATAGGGCACGTCCACTCATTGGCGTATAAATTGGGAAAACTGAAAATCAGCAAGACACAGGCACCCCAATGTTTAGGGCTGCTATGTTGACAAGAACCTCCACTTCATGACACCTTAAATATCCCAGGAAAGAGAAAAATGGATAAAGAAGTTGTGGTCCTTATGTACAAAGGAATATCACTCAGACATGAAATCAATGTCATAAGGCTAGTAGAAGCAAGATGAGTGGATTTAGGTATGACGATTCTAAGTGAAATAAGTCACACAGAAAAAGACACTTATCATAAGCTATCACTTATAGAGGGAATGTAAAAACCGCTACACTTGAACTGAATTACAAAACAGAACAGAGTCACACGTTTAGAAAACACACTATGGCTGCTTAACGGGAAAGGTGAGGTGGGGTGATGCATAAAACAAGGGTTTCAAATTCGCTCAGATACTGTTCCATACACCCAATATGTAATAGACAAGACCTACTCCTTGCTCAGTGAACTGGACTCAACACCCCCTATTCACCGCACAAGAATATATCTGACTAGTAAGAATCGTAAAACCTATGTATTGATATCTCTCTGGAAGTGAGCCAAGTGGGTGTAAAGCCGCATAAACACAGCCGTGAAAAGCAGCTAAACCCCATTATAAAAATAAATTACTTTTAAAAACCCGTAAAACAAAGACAGTGAAAGAGAGAGAAATTCTTACAAAATTCGTTCAGGGGCTGTGATGCAACCTGGATTGACCATATCTAGACCCACAGCTGGATGAGACATAAGGGTGGACACTCTTGGGGCTGAGAGGTTGGGTGAGGTTGGGTGAGCAAACGCAGACCCTTTAAAGTAATACTGTGTGGTACCCATCCCATGGGTCCCAAATCTCCAGGTTCAAGGGCATCTTCCTACATCGAAAACATGCATGAGAAACCCAGAAGATGGTACACCGTGTGATTTTGAAAGGTTTCTAAAACGCACCCCATTTCTCATCTTCTTGTGCTCGGGTTCGCCTTTCCAGCTATTTTACTAGAAATCTCCCTACTTGGAGAATCAGCACCTTTAAGCTCCTGTTCCCTACAGGTTGCAATTTATCCTGAGGATGAACGGGAAGAGGGGCAACCAATGAGAGACTAGATCTAGGTGTTGGGACAGGCCCAGGTCACTCTATTTTCCCATCAGGAAGAAGAATTAACCACAGGCTCAGCCTGCCGCCAGGAACCAGAATAGGGACTGAGGCAATCCCGCGCTTTTGCGGCCAGCTACCAAAAAAGCGAGTTGAAAAATGGAGCTCAGGGACACTGCAATTCACAAACCCGCAGAGTTATAAATGATAACTCTCATCCACAGATATATTGAGGGAAGGCAACGAAGAGGATTTGAAAGCAAGGCAGAATTGCAGGAAACAGATTTCAGGAGGTAGATTCCAATCGCCTTTAAAGCACATGAAAAGCGGCAAAACGTCGACAATGATGCCCTTGGCCAAAAAGGGCGTATGCGTTTTTTCCTGAATATATTCAGGAAAAAACGCATACGCCCTTTTTGGCCAACCAAGCAACCTGGAAAGGCAAATCAGCACTTCAAAGAAGTTTCGCTTCCCATCAGTCAAAAGGGTGATGCTGCAAAAAGTGTCAAAACCAGAAATGCAGGACAGGCCATGGAGAAATGGCAGCCTTGCTACACTGATGGGCGGGATGTAAATTGCCAACAGCCACTCTGGAGAAGTGTACGGTGTGTCCTGAAACATCGAAAAAACACAGCTTAGGGAGCATAGGGCACGTCCACTCATGGGCGTATAAATTGGGAAAACTAAAAATCAGCAAGACACAGGCACCCCAAAGTTTAGGGCTGCTCTGTTGACAAGAACCTCCACTTCATGACAACTTAAATATCCCAGGAAAGAGAAAAATGGATAAAGAAGTTGTGGTCCTTATGTACAATGGAATATCACTCAGACATGAAATCAATGTCATAAGGCTAGTAGACGCAAGATGAGTGGACTTAAGTACGACGATTCTAAGTGAAATAAGTCACACAGAAAAAGACACTTATCATAAGCTATCACTTATAGAGGGAATGTAAAAACCGCTACACTTGAACTGAATTACAAAACAGAACAGAGTCACACGTTTAGAAAACACACTATGGCTGCTTAACGGGAAAGGTGAGGTGGGGTGATGCATAAAACAAGGGTTTCAAATTCGCTCAGATACTGTTCCATACACCCAATATGTAATAGACAAGACCTACTCCTTGCTCAGTGAACTGGACTCAACACCCCCTATTCACCGCACAAGAATATATGTGACTAGTAAGAATCTTAAAACCTATGTATTGATATCTCTCTGGAAGTGAGTCAAGTGGGTGTAAAGCCGCATAAACACAGCCGTGAAAAGCAGCTAAACCCCATTATAAAAATAAATTACTTTTAAAAACCCGTAAAACAAAGACAGTGAAAGAGAGAGAAATTCTTACAAAATTCGTTCAGAGGCTGTGATGCAACCTGGATTGACCATATCTAGACCCACAGCTGGATGAGACATAAGGGTGGACACTCTTGGGGCTTAGAGGTTGGGTGAGGTTGGGTGAGCAAACGCACACCCTTTAAAGTAATACTGTGTGGTACCCATCCCATGGGTCCCAAATCTCCAGGTTCAAGGGCATCTTCCTACATCGAAAACATGCATGGGAAACCCAGAAGATGGTACACCGTGTGATTTTGAAAGGTTTCTAAAACGCACCCAATTTCTCATCTCCTTGTACTCCGGTTCGCCTTTCCAGCTACTTTACTAGCAATCTCTCTACTTGGGGAATCAGCACCTTTAAGCTCCTGTTCCCTACAGGTTGCAATTTCTCCTGAGGATGAACGGGAAGAGGGGCAACCAATGAGAGACTAGATCTAGGTGTTGGGACAGGCCCAGGTCACTCTATTTTCCCATCAGGAAGAAGAATTAACCACAGGCTCAGCCTCCGCCAGGAACCAGAATAGGGCCTGAGGCAATCCCGCGCTTTTGCGGCCAGCTCCCAAAAAAGCGAGTTGAAAAATGGAACTCAGGCACACTGCAGTTCACAAACCCGCAGAGTTATAAATGATAACTCTCATCCACAAATGTATTGAGGGAAGGCAACGAAGAGTATTTGAAAGCAAGGCAGAATTGCAGGAAACAGGTTTCAGGAGGTAGATTCGAATCGCCTTTAAAGCACATGAAAAGTGGCAAATCTTCGACAATGATGCCCTTGGCCAAAAAGGGCGTATGTGTTTTTTCCTGAATATATTCAGGAAAAAACGCATACACCCTTTTTTGCCAACCAAGCAACCTGGAAAGGCAAATCAGCGCTACAATGAAGTCTCGCTTCCCATCGGTCAAAAGGGCCATGCTGCATAAAGTGTCAAAACCAGAAATGCAGGACAGGCCATGGAGAAATGGCAGCCTTGCTACGCTGATGGGCGGGATGTAAATTGCCAACAGCCACTCTGAAGAAGTGTACGGTGTGTCCTGAAACATCGAAAAAACACAGCTTAGGGAGCATAGGGCACGTCCACTCATGGGCGTATAAATTGGGAAAACTAAAAATCAGCAAGACACAGGCACCCCAATGTTTAGGGCTGCTCTGTTGACAAGAACCTCCACTTCATGACACCTTAAATATCCCAGGAAAGAGAAAAATGGATAAAGAAGTTGTGTTCCTTATGTACAAAGGAATATCACTCAGACATGAAATCAATGTCATAAGGCTAGTAGAAGCAAGATGAGTGGATTTAGGTATGACAATTCTAAGTGAAATAAGTCACACAGAAAAAGACACTTATCATAAGCTATCACTTATAGAGGGAATGTAAAAACCGCTACACTTGAACTGAATTACAAAACAGAACAGAGTCACACGTTTAGAAAACACACTATGGCTGCTTAACGGGAAAGGTGAGGTGGGGTGATGCATAAAACAAGGGTTTCAAATTCGCTCAGATACCGTTCCATACACCCAATATGTAATAGACAAGACCTACTCCTTGCTCAGTGAACTGGACTCAACACCCCCTATTCACCGCACAAGAATATATGTGACTAGTAAGAATCTTAAAACCTATGTATTGATATCTGTCTGGAAGTGAGTCAAGTGGGTGTAAAGCGGCATAAACACAGCAGTGAAAAGTAGCGAATCCCCATTTTAAATTAAATAACTTTAAAAAACCCAAAAAAATAAGACAGTGATAGAGAGAGGAAATTTTACATAATTCATTCCTGGGCTGTGATGCAACCTTGTTTGATCATATCTAGACCCACAGCTGGATGAGAAATAAAGCTGGACACTCTTGCAGCTGAAGGACTCTTTCCCTAGTTACCAGATTGGGGAACGTAAAAAGGCTGCCGCCCTCTGGCCGTTATCTGCAAATGCAGCTTTAAAATCTGTGTTAATGGTCACTTCATATGAACAAGTACTTCAGGGCTGTAAATGAAACCTGCCCTCAAAATGTCTTGAGGGAGGTAGTGGCCAAAACTTTTCAAAATGTGACACTTACTTTAAGAAAACAATTTGAAGAACTAAGCTGTAATCACAGTTTGATAAATAAAAAGAGCATGCTTTAAAGATCAATTTCAACAGATTATGGGACACATGCAAATTCAGCCACACAGAGGTATCAGCTCGCACCTGTTAGAATAACCAGCAGCAAGCAAACTACAAACAATAAATATTGAAGGTGTTTTGGAGAAATGCATACCCTCAATTTTAAGTGGGACATAACCTGGAAAGAGCCACTAATGAGAACTGAATGGTGGTGCCTTTAAAACGTACACACTGAGCTACCATATGATACAGCAAGCCCACTCCTTGGCCTATAACATAAGGAGATAGAACTGGAAAGACACAGGCAAGCAAATGTGCATTGCAGCAGTATTACAATAACCAAGACATGGAGGCAACCAAAAAGTCCATCAAGAGGTGCGTGGCCAAAGAATAACTGGTACACGTACAGGTGGAATATTAGCCAGGGAAAAAAACAAAACAATGCCATTTGCAGCACTGTGTATGATTCTTGAGTTAATCAGGCAAATTGTACTAAGTCAGAAAGCAAAAGACACATATCCTATAATATCACTTATAGGTCTTAGCTAAAAATTGATACCAATGAAGATATTTCCACAGAGAAATGCAATCACAGATTCATTAAACAAACTTAGGGTTCACCAAATGGAAAGGTGTGAGGATTGGATACATTAGGATATTGGGGTTAAGATAGATATAGAAACACATGTGAAATATGTAATCACCAAAGACCTACGTAATACCAAGACAAGACTACTCAACATGGTGTCATAACCTACATGGGAAAATGATCCAAAGAAGAATAGATATATGTATATGTTTAAAAGAACCACATCTTGCACACCTAGAAGAAACAAAACATTTTAATCAAATTTGCTCTGACAAAAAATAAAAATTAAATTAAAAAAAGAACAAGAAGTAATGAGACATAAACTTAAGGGGCTTTGTGCTGGCACATTGCATTCTAATTTACAACCAGAACATGACTTCCATTAAGGCTCTGTCATCACTAATAAAGCAGCTTTATAAGCAATGTTGAAGGTAGCTTAAAAGAAGTCTCACTAATTATTGATAGTAACAAGGAAACAAAGAAAAGTAAAAATCTCACTGCAAAAAGTATACATAGGGTAAGGATAGTAGATCAAACACTGATTAAACTTCTGTAAAGAATAAAAGACAACAGTAGTATGTTTTGTTAAAAAAGAGAGGGCCCAAATAAATCTGAAATGAAAGAGATGATGTTACAACAGACACCACAGAAATACAAAGTATCCTAAGATACACACAGGGTAACTCAGGGCTCAGACTGGACAGAGCCCACTCTCCAGTCCCCTGTACATGACTTACAGGAGCCTCAGGAACTGAGGAGGAGGTCCCTGAGGAGAGGCTCAAGATAGAATATGGTAGGCATTAACATGACTGCATTCATCTTAAACATGCCTGAACTACATTCACACGAGATGATTTTGTCCTGTATGTACATCGGCACCTATAGCCGGAACTGCAGATCTTTGGCTTCAACACCTCTACTGACAACATTAGCTTCACCTGCTGTGGACCGTCTCCTATAGGATTTCTAGAATCACAAAACATCGAAGCTTCACAGGACCCAGAGTCTGTGCGACTCCACACAGAGTCTCAGAGTCTCAACTCCACTCAGATACTCCACTCTTGGAGGGCACACACAAAGTAGTGTGCACATCAGGACCCAGGGGAAGGAGCAGTGACCCCGTAGGGGAATGACCAGAACTACCTGCTACTTTTAGAGGGTCTCCTGCAGAGGCAGCTGGTGGCTGTGGCTGTGGCTCACCGTGAGGACAACAACACTGGCAGCAGAAGTTCTGGGAAATACTCCTTGGTGTGAGCCCTCCCAGAGTCCGCCATTAGCCCCACCAAGAGCAAGGTAGGCTCCAGTGCTGGGTCGCCTCAGGCCAAACAACCAACAGGGAGGGAACCCAGCCCCATGCATCAGCAGACAAGCAGATTCAACTTTTTATTAAAGTTTTATTTAATCCGTAGACAAGCGGATTAAAGCTCTGCCCACCAAAGCAACACCCAGCTCTACCCACCACCAGTCCCTCCCATCAGGAAGCTTGCACAAGCCTCTAAGATAGACTCATCCACCAGAGAGCAGACAGCAGAAGCAAGAAGAACTACAATTCTGCAGCCTGTGGAAGGAAAACCACATTCACAGAAAGATAGACAAAATGAAAAGGCAGAGGACTTTATACCAGATCAAGGAACAAGATAAAACCCCAGAAAAAAACGGAATGAGGTGGAGATAGGGAACCTTCCAGAAAAAGAATTCAGAATAATGATAGTGAAGTTGAGCCAAGACCTTAGAAAAAGAAAGGAGGCAAAGATCGAGAAGACACAAGAAATGTTTAACAAAGACCTAGAAGAATTAAGGAACAAACACCTAGAAGAGTTAAAGAACAAACAAACAGAGGTGAACAATGTAATAACTGAAATGAAAAATACACTAGAAGGAATCAGTAGCAGAATAACTGTGGCAGAAGAACGGATAAGTGGCCTGGAAGACAGAAAGGTGGAAATCACTGCCATGGAACAGAATAAAGAAAAAGAATGAAAATAAATGAAGACACCCCAAGAGTCCTCTGGGACAACATTAAACGCAACAACATTCGCATTATAGGGGTCCCAGAAGGAGAAGAGAGAGAGAAAGGACCCGAGAATATATTTGAAGAGATTATGGTCAAAAACTTCCCTAGCATGGGAAAAGAAATAGCCACCCAAGTCCAGAAGCACAGAGTGTCCCAGGCAGGAGAAACCAAAGGAGAAAAATGACAAGACACATAGTAATCAAATTGACAAAAATTAACGACAAAGAAAAATTATTGAAAGCAGCAAGGGAAAAATGACAAATAACATACAAGGGAAATCCCATAAGGATAACAGCTGATTTCTCAGCAGAAAATCTACAAGCCAGAAGGAAGTGGCATGATAAATTTAAAGTGATGAAAGGGAAGAACCTACAACCAAGGGTACTGCACCCTGCAAAGAGCTCATTCAGATTTGATGGAGAAATCAAAAGCCTTACAGACAAGCAAAAGCTAAGAGAATTCAGCACCATGCAACCAGCTCTACACCAAATGCTAAAAGAACTTCTCTAAGTGGGAAACACAAGAGAAGAAAAGGACCCACCAAGACAAACCCATAACAATTAAGAAAATAGTAGTAGGAACATACATATCGATAATTACCTTAAACGTGAATGCACTAAATGTTCCAACCAAAAGACATAGACTGGCTGAATGGATACAAAAACAAGACCCATATATATGCTGTCTACAAGAGACCCATTTCAGACCTAGGGACACATACAGACTGAAAGTGAGGCGATGGAAAAATATATTCTATGCTAATGAAAATCAAAAGAAAGCTGGAGTAGCAATACTCATATCAGATAAAATAGACTTTAAAATAAAGAATGTTACAAGAGACAAGGAAAGACACTACATAATGGTCAAGGGATCAATCCAAGAAGAAGATATAACAATTATAAATATATATGTACCCAACATAGGAGCACCTCAATGTATAAGGCAACTGCTAACAGCTATAAAAGAGGAAATCGACAGTAACACAATAATAGCGGGGGACTTTAACAGCTCACTTACACCAGTGGAGATCAGCCAGACAGAAAATTAATAAGGAAACACAAGCTTTAAATGACACAATAGACCAGATAGAGTTCATTGATATTTATAGGACATTCCATCCAAAAACAGCAGATTACACGTTCTTCTCAACTGCACACGGAACATTCTCCAGGATAGATCACATCTTGGGTCACAGATAAAGCCTCAGTAAATTTAAGAAAACTGAAATCATATCAAGCAGCTGTTCCGACCACAATGCTATGAGATTAGAAATCAATTACACGGAAAAAACTGTAAAAAACACAAACACATGGAGGCTAAACAATACGTTACTAAATAACCAAGAGATCACTGAAGAAATCAAAGGGGAAATCAAAAACTACCTAGAGACAAATGACAACCAAAACACGATGATCCAAAACCTATGGGATGCAGCAAAAGGAGTTCTAAGAGGGAAGTTTATAGCAATACAAGCCTACCTCAAGAAACAAGAAAAATCTCAAATAAACAATCTAACCTTACACCTAGAGGAACTAGAGAAAGAAGAACAAAACCCAAAGTTAGTAGAAGGAAAGAAATCCTAAAGATCAGAGCAGAAATAAATGAAATAGAAACAAAGAAAACGGAAGCAAAGATCATCAAAACTAAAAGCTGGTTCTTTGAGAAGATAAGCAAAAATGATCAACCTTTAGCCACACTCAAGAAAAAGAGGGAGAGGACGCAAATCAACAAAATTAGAAGTGAAAAAGGAGAAGTTACAACAGACACCACAGGAATACAAAGCATCCTAAGAGACTACTACAAGCAACTCTGTGCCAATAAAATGGACAATCTGGAAGAAATGGACAAATTCTTAGAAAGGTATAACCTTCTAAGACTGAACCAGGAAGAAATAGAAAATATGAACAAACCTATCACAAGCAATGAAATTGAAACTGTGATTAAAAATCTTCCAACAAACAAAAGTCCAGAACCAGATGGCATTACAGGTGAATTCTATCAAACATTTAGAGAAGAGCTAACACCCAACCTTCTCAAATTCTTCAAAACAATTGCAGGGGAAGGAACACTCCCAAACTCATTCTATGAGACCACCATCACCCTGATACCAAAATCAGACAGAGATACTACAAGGAAAGAAAATTATAGACCAATATCCCTGATGAATATAGATGCAAAAATCCTCAACAAAATACTAGCAAACAGAATCGAACAACACATTAAAAGGATCATACACCATGATCAAGTGGGGTTTATCCCAGGGATGCAAGGATTCTTCAATATACACAAATCAATGTGATACACCATATTAACAAATTGTAGAATAAAACCATATGGTCATCTCAATAGATGAAGGAAAAGATTTTGAGAAAATTCAACACTCATTTACGATAAAAACTCTGCAGAGTGTGGGCATAGACGGAAACTACCTCAACATAATAAAGGCCATATATGACAAACCCACAGCAAACAGCATTCTCAATGGTGAAAAACTGAAAGCGTTTCCTCTAAGATCAGGAACAAGACGAGGATGTCCACTCTCACCACTGCTATTCAACATAGTTTTGGAAGTCCTAGCCATGGCAATCAGAGAAGAAAAAGAAATAAAAGGAATACAAAACGGAAAAGAAGAAGTAAAATTGTCACTGTTTGCAGATGACATGATATCATAGATAGAGAATCTTAAAGATGCCACCAGAAAACCACTGGAGCTAATCAATGAATTTGGTAAAGTTGCAGGATACAAAATTAATGCACAGAAATTGCTTGCATTCCTATACACTAACAATGAAAGATCAGAAAGAGAAATTAAGGAAACAATCCCATTACCACTGCAACAAAAAGAATAAAATACCTAGGAATAAACCTACCTAAGGAAGTAAAAGACCTGTACTCAGAAAACTATAAGACACTGATGAAAGAAATCAAAGATGATATAAACAGATGGAGACATATACCATGTCCTTGGATTAGAAGAATCAATATTGTGAAAATGACTATACTACCCAAAGCAATCTACAGATTCAATGCAATCCCGATCAAAATACCTTTGGCATTTTCTACAGAACAAGAAAAAAAATCTTAAAATTTGTAGGGAGACACAAAAGACCCTGGATAGCCAAAGCAGTCTTGAGGGGGAAAAAAAAGAGCTGGAGGAATCAGACTTCCAGACTTCAGACTATATTACAAAGCTACAGTAATCAAGATAATATGGTACTGACACAAACACAGAAATATAGGTCAATAGAAAAGGATAGAAAGCACAGAGATAAACCCACGTACCTATGGTTAACTAATCTATGACAAAGGAGGCAAGTGTATACAATGGAGAAAAGACAGTGTCTTCAGTAAGTGGTGCTGGGAAAACTGGACAGCTACATGTAAAAGAATGAAATTAGTACACTCCCTAACACCATACACAAAAGTAACTCAAAATGGATTAGAGACCTAAATATAAGACCAGCCACTATAAAACTCTTAGAAGAAAACATAAGCAGAACAGTCTATGACATAAATCACAGCAAGATCCTTTTTGACCCACCTCCTAGAGAAATGGAAATAAAAACAAAAATTAAAAAATGGGACCGAATGAAACATAAATTCTTTTGCACAGCAAAGGAAAACTTAAGCAAGATGAAAAGACAACCATCAGAATGGGAGAAAATATTTTCAAATGAAGCAAATGGCAAAGGATTAATCTACAAAAAGCAGCTCATGTAGCTCAATATCACAAAACCAAACAACCCAATCCAAAAATGGGCAGAAGACCTAAATAGAAATTTCTCCAAAGAAGATATACAGGTTGCCAACAAACACATGAAAGGATGCTGAGCATCACTAATCATTAGAGAAATGCAAATCAAAACTACAGTGAGGTATCACCTCACACCAGTCAGAATGGCCATCATCAAAAAATCTACCAACAGTAAATGCTGGAGAGGCATTTATTGGAGAAAAGGGAACCCTCTTGCACTGTAGGTGGGAATGTAAATTGATATAGCCACTAGGGAGAACGGTATGGGGCTTCCTTAAAAACTAAAAATAGAACTACCATACAACCCAGCAAACCCACTCCTGGACATTTACCCTGAGAAAACCATAATTCAAAAAGAGTCATGTACCACAATGTTCACTGTAGCTCTATTTACAATAGCCAGGACATGGAAGCAACCTAAGTGTCCATCAACAGATAAATGGAAAAAGAAGATGTGGCACATATATACGATGGAACATTATTCAGCCATAAAAAGAAACGAAATTGAGTTATTTTTAGTGAGGTGGATGGATCTAGAGTCTGTCCTACAGAGTGAAGTAAGTCAGAAAGAGAAAAACAAATACCATATGCTAACACATATATATGGAATCTAAAAAAAAAAAGTTTATGAAGAACCTAGGGGCAGGAAAGGATTAAGGACACAGACGTAGAGAAAGGACTTGAGGACATGGGGAGAGGGAAGGGTAAGCTGGGACAAAGTGAGAGAGTGGTATGGACATATATACACTACCAAATGTAAAATTGATAGCTACTGGGAAGCAGCCACATAGCACAGGGAGATCAGCTCTGTGCTTTGTGACCACCTAAAAGGGTGGGATAAGGGAGTGAGAGGGAGGTGCAAGAGGGAGGGGATATGGTGTTATATGTATACGCATAGCTGATTCACTTTTTTATACAGCAGAAACTAACACACAATTGTAAAGCAATTATACTCCAATAAAGATGTAAAGAAAAAAAAAAAAAAGAAAGAAAGCCCAGAGATAAACCTACACACCTATGGCCCGCTAATCTATGACAAAGGAGGCAAGGGTATACAATGGAGAAAAGACAGTCTCTTCAATAAGTGGTGCTGGGAAAAATGGACAGCTACATGTAAAAGAATGAAATTAGAACACTCCCTAACACCATACACAAAAAATAAACTCCAAATGGATTAGAGACCGAAATGTAAGACCGGACACTATAAAACTCTTAGAGGAAAACATAGGAAGAATACTCTTTGACATAAATCACAGCAAGATATTTTTTGATCCACCTCCTAGAGTAATGGAATAAAAAAAAAAAAAAAAAAAACAAATGGAAGCAAATGAAACCTAAAAGCTTTTGCAAAGCAAAGGAAACTACAAACAAGACGAAAAGACAACCCTCAGAATGGGAGAAAATATTTGCAAACGAATCAATGGACAAAGGATTAATCTCCAATGTATATAAACAGCTCATGCAGCTCAACAGTAAAAAAACAAACAAACCAATCCAAAAATGGGCAGATGACGTAAATAGACATTTGTCCCAAGAAGACATACAGATGACCAAGAAACACATGAAAAGCTACTCAACATCACTAATTATTAGAGAAATATAAACCAAAACTACAATGAGGTATCACCTCACACGAGTTAGAATGGGCATCATCAGAAAATCTACAAACAACAAATGCTGGAGAGGGTGTGGAGAAAAGGGAACCCTCTTACACTATTTGTGGGAATGTAAATTGATACAGTCACTATGGAGAACAGTATGGAGGTTCCTTAAAAAACTAAAAATAGAATAACCATATGACCCAGCAATCCCACTACTGGCCATATACCCAGAGAAAACCATAATTCAAAAAGACATATTCACCACAATATTCATTGCAGCACTATTTACAATAGCCAGGTCATGGAAGCAACCTAAATGCCCATAGACAGACGAACGGAAAAGATGTGCTACATATATAAAATGGAATATTACTCAGCCATAAAAAGGAATGAAATTGGGTCATTTGTAGAGACGTGGATAGATCTAGAGACTGTCATACAGAGTGAAGTAAGTCAGAAAGAGAAAAACAAATATCGTATATTAACGCATACATGTAGAACCTAGAAAAATGGTAAAGATGAACTGGTTTGCAAGGCAGAAATAGAGACACAGATGTAGAGAACAAATGTATGGACACCAAGGGGGGAAAGTGGCAGGGTGGTGGTGGTGGGATGAATTGCAACCCTGGGATTGACACATATACACTTATATGTATAAAATAGATAACCAATAAGAGCCTGCTGTATAAAAAAATGAATAAAATAAATTCAAAAATTAAAAAATAAATAATACTTAAGAAAATAAAACAGAAAAAAAAGTTCTGTCCTTCCCATAGACGTATTTATATGAATGAATGATTTCCATGCTTATATCCATAAATACAAAAAGAGGAATAAAACTTACCTTGAACCAAAAAAGAAAAAAAAAAAAACTGAACCCACTGGTCATACAGAGGAAAACCCTATCAGCGCACTTGCTCCAGTGGTAAACAATTCTTAAGTTGGTCACAGGTGGGGAATCATCTCCCATGCAGCCAGCAGCCCCCACACAAGGAGCGTCCTCATTGCAAAGCTGGGGGACCGTGAGGAGGCGTCTCTGACTAAACGTGAGCTGAGCCCCAGG
Source organism: Eschrichtius robustus (assembly GCF_028021215.1). Lineage (NCBI taxonomy): Eukaryota > Metazoa > Chordata > Mammalia > Artiodactyla > Eschrichtiidae > Eschrichtius > Eschrichtius robustus. The sequence continues at coordinate 521,821 of NW_027175285.1, read as the reverse complement.
CCAGCTGCTGCTGAACTTTTCCCACCGTTCCCAGGTAAAACACCTGAATGTGTGCAAAGACTAAAAACTAGAGGAAGGGGCTTGGAGTCACACCAGCGACAGCACGCAGGCCGACTTGGTGCCTGCAGGCCAGCCAGGATGGTCCTGGCCCCGGGCGCTCGTCTGGAAACTTTCCATTTCCCTGCCTGAGGTACCCCTCCTGTCCCGGCCCCCACTGCTTTTTTCCTTCCTTACCTCTGCCCGGGGAGAAATTCCAGCAGCAAGTATGGGTGACACATCCTCTTCTTTAGCAGGTGGCAGCCCGGCAACTCCTGCAGAAAGTCCAGTAGAGCCCCAGTCACAACGGGCCACTCATAGAGCCGTGGGCCCTACTGCCTCCCACCAGCCCAACCCCGAGACTGCTGACGGGGCAGAGAATATGGCGTCAGGCACAGCTGCAGAGGCTTTTGCTGCCTGGAGGGGTGTTTATATTGACCTCAACCCAGGCACACCTGGGAAGGGCTGGCCGGCCGGGTCAGGCTGCCCAGGTCAGCCAATCCTCGCCCCTCAGGGGCTCAGATTTGCAGAAAATGGGCCTTGCTGCACCGGCCAGATCCAAGGAACAGGTGTAGGGTCCCGAGAGTCAGGATAGATAAGGGGCGGCAGCCCTGGCTTGTTTTCTAATCATTTTATCTGGTCCAGGAGTGGGAGACAACTTCAAGAAGACCCTCTGCTAATGAGAGGAACCCAGGAGTCAGGGAGAGGAGGGGTGGTGGGTGGAGACAGAGGCCTGGTGCCCCGGCTGCTGTGGAAGCCCCTAGAAGACCAGGCAGAGGGAGGCCGCACAGAGTGAAGCCTAGGGTCACAGACCTGTTGGAGCTGCTGTTTATTAGTTCAAGCTCTGCTCTGAGGTGCTCTGTGTCAGCTCTGAGTGACAGGTGTGCTGGGGGTGCTCTGCAATGAGGGCTATATGCACAGTTCCTGTGTGCCCAGCCCTGTCGGGGTACCTGTCCACGGGAGCTCCATATCCAGGGAGGGGCATGCCCACGAGAGCCCCGTGGGCTGCTGCGTACCTGCCCAGGTGAGCTCCATATCCTGGGAGGGGCCTGACCATGATGGCCCCATGGGCTGCTGGGTACCTGCCCAGGTGAGCTCCATATCCTGGGAGGGGCCTAACCACCACAGCCCCGTGGGCTGCTGGGTACCTGCCCAGGTGAGCTCCATATCCTGGGAGGGACCTGACCACAAGAGCCCCGTGAGCTGCTGGGGACCTGGTAGAGGACGCCAGGACAGTCAGTGAAGCCACAGAGGATATACATCTAGTAGTTCCTAATTCCTACACCCTGCTGGTCATTCTACCATCCACCAGGACATGGTATTCTGTATTAGACTTCAATGATGCCTTCTTCTGTATTCCATTCGTCCCAGAGTCACAAGAAATTTTGGCTGTGAGTGGCAGGACTCAACATACAACAAAAACAATACTGCTGGGCCGTCCTGCCCCAGGGGTTCAAAAATTCCCACACCATCTTTGGGGAAATGTTAGCTAAAGACCTAAAAAATCTACCTCTGGAGAAGGGAACCCTCCTTCAATATGCAGATGACATTCTGATCACCAGCCCGACTAAGGAGGCCTCTGAACTACCTAGCCAATAAAAGATAGAAGGTGTCCAAGAAAAAGGCTCAAATATCACAAACTAAGGTGACCTTCCTGGGCTTCATTCGCTCAGAATGTCGGAGAAGCCCACCCCAGGAAAGGGAAGAAGCCATTTGCAGCCTCACCCTTCCTGAAACTAGAAGACAGCTTAGGGGTTCCTGGGGAGACCGGGGTTTGCTGCATCTGGATCCCTAACTACAGTCTAATAGCTGGGCCTCTATATGAAACACTGAAAGGAAAAGATGATGATCCTTTTGAATAGAATCCAGAAGCGGCCTTTCAAGAATGGAAAGAGCAGTCAGTTCAGATCCTTGCCCTGGACCTCCCTAAGTTAGCTAAACCCTTTGACCTTTACATTCCTGGTCCAAGGCGAATCGCCCTTGGAGTATTAGTGCAAAAACTGGGACCACTTGAAATGGAACAATGCAAGAATGCCCTCCAGGCATTGGCCAGCCACCCCATCCGACCAGGATACTGGGGGTATCTAAAAACCTGGAAATCAGCAGCCCGCAAGGCCAGCTCCCTCCTAAGGGAAAAGGACGCCACTTGGTGATCCTAACCACCCACCATGCCCTGAAGTTGCAGGGATTGCTCCGTGGGCACAATGACCTCGAGTGAGGAGGCCCTCCAACACCAACCTCCAGAGAGAAAACCTGGAGCAATGGGCCCCCATGACGACTCGTTTGACCATCACTTGACCTGGAGCTTCTCTCAGAAAACAACAAGAGTGTGTCCCAAAAGAGCAGACTATTGCTTACAGGACTTACTGCACCCAGAGCGGAGCTAATAAACTTGGCAGGGGAACCGTAAATAACGCTGCCACCATAGAAAAGCCTACAGACACCGCGGTGACGGCGGCCAATGAGACCGGCTGCACTCCTGGCTACTTCAAAAGGCCGTTGACTGAGTGGCCGTGAAGGTCCTGGATCACCACCGGCCCTGGACTGTCTGGGAGTTGAGCAAGCAGGGCTCTGACACCTGGTGTTGTTTGTACGTTAATTCAGTGGCCTAACTGAAGAAAGCGCAGAGTACTGGTCAGAGCATCTAGGCTAGCAGGAACTGTCAGCCTAAGGGGGCCGAACCAATGTGGAGCATGGTAAAACGGCCCACCCCACCCCCAGCGTCTCTGCACATCTCTTTCCTGGACCCTTAAAGGTCATTAGAATCTATAAAACTTCCAATGCTGGTGCTCAGGCAGACGAGCAGTGAGGGAGGAGGCCTGGGGACAATCAACCTCACCTGGAGGCTGCTTGGGAGAAGTCCTCCCCCTCGCCCCGGGTATGAGGACACCCAACTCAGCACGAAGCATTTACAGAAGAGGTGTCTGCACCCTCAGCACCCCAAGAATGAGGAATGGGACAAAAGGCAGAGGAGGGCTTTGTCACTGGCAAAGCCCATGAAAAATTCCTGGGAGATGAAAATAGAATCTGGGCAATAAAATAAAGTCTAACCATTTTTTCCTTTGTGCTTTGTCTAATTTCACTTGCTCCTAGGTTTCCACATGCAGAGGTCCCACACCCGACACTTCAGACCCGATTTCCTAGTGCAAAATGGCTGGGCCGACACCTCAGCTCGTGGGGCCCCGTGCAGACTCTGCGACATAGAGCCTGAGCTCCAGCCAACCCGGCCCTCGAGAGCTCCGCCCCCTCCCTCCCGCTGACGGTGCCAGGATCTCTACACAGCAGCCCGGCCCACAACCCGCAGGGAAGCACACACTCTCACCTCTCCATTCTCTGATCAAAATATAAAGTTTTCCTTTGCTTCTGAACCAAAGTCAGTCTCGATCTGTTGGCTCCAATGACACTAGGCAGGGAGACCCTTGTTGGGGCCCACTCTGCAGGATCAGTAACAGAATTTGAGAACATTGTAACTTCAAAGAACAGATGTGCGAGCCAAACTGTAATTAACATAGAGCAGTGTATAAGGCTCGTGTAAAATAAGATGTTTCTAACACTTCCATTTGATATTTCCATCACTTTATTATAAGCAAGTTCAGTGGAGGGGTTTGTCTTATTTGTCAGGTCAACAGTAGAGAAATGCAGTGATTTCTTTCCAAGGATGTACATCTAATAATCTTGGTTGAAGTTTCAACCTTGTTTTGACTGATTTTCCATTGAAAATGATACCTCTCTTTCAGCTCCTAGATTTCTGAGAAGTATAAAATCTTATATTTTTTATTACCAAAGGGGAAAGGTGGGAGGAGGGATAAATTAACAGTTTCAGATTAACATATACACACTGCTATGTATAAAATATATCATCAACAAGGAACTACTGTATAACACAGGGAACTATACTCAATATTTTGTAATGACCCCTAAGGGGAAATAATCTGAAAAACAATAGATATCTATATCGACATCATCTATCAACTACAGATAAAATGGAAACTAAAGGAGGCCGATGGTGAGCGTTTCTGAACCTGAAGACTTCAATCATCTAAAGTTCGGACTCTGCCTACGGCCCAAGTCCCTTAATGAACACACATGTACCAGTAGCTTAAAAATTCCCCAGATTGGAGTTCGGGGAGACACTGATTTGGAAAAATCCCTGGTGTTCTCCTTACATACACGGGACCTTTCCTACAGCTAAAACATGCCTGTGACACCCAGAAGATGGAACACGGTTGGATCAGGGAGATTTTGGAAAAGGCACCAAAACTCCTAATTTCCTGGTTGTTGGGGTCACACCTCCAGCCTTTTTCCTTAAAATCTCCCCACCTGAGGATGTCAGCACCTTCAACATCCAGTTGCACAAAATTTGGAATTTTTCGAAAGGAAGAAGGGGAAGGAGGAGAAACAAGGAGAGCCAAGCCCTAGATGTTCGGACAGGCACATGTCACTCTAATTTCCAATCAGGAAGAAGAATTAAGCAAAGGCTTAGCCTGCCACCGGGAACCAGAGTAGGGCCAGAAGCAAAGCAGCGGTTCTGCGGACAGCTCCCAAAAAAGCGAGTTGAAAAATGGAGCTCAGGGGCACTGCAATTCACAAACCTGCAAAGTTATAAATTATAACTATCGTCCAAAACTATATTGAGGGAAGGCAACGAACAGGATTGGAAAGCAAGGCAGAATTGCAGGAAACAGATTTCAGGAGTTAGATTCGAATAGCCCCTAAAGCACATGAAAAGCGGCCAAAAGTCGACAACGATGCACATGGCCAAAAAGAGCATATGTGTTTTTTTTCTGAATAAATTCAGGAAAAAACGCATAGGCCCTTTTTGGCCAACCAAGCAAGCCGGAAATGCAATGCAGCACTACAAAGAAGTCTCACTTCCCATCGGTCAAAAGGGCCTTCCTAAAAAAGTGTAAAAAAAATACAGGAGAGGCCAGGGAGGAAAGGGAGCATTGTTACACTGATGGTCGGGATGTAAATTGCCAATGGCGACTCTGGAGAACGGTACGGTGTTTCCTAAAACATCTAAAAAACACAGCTAGAGAGAAAGGGGCACATCCATTCATGGGCGTATAAATTGGAAAAATTAAAATCAACAAGACACAGGCACCCCAAAGTTTAGGGCTGCTCTGGTTACAAGAACCTCCACTTGTGTACATCTTAAATATCCCAGGGATGAGAAAAATGGTAAAGAAGTTGTGGTACTTATGTACAATGGAATATCACTCAGCCATGAAATCAATATCATAAGGCTAGTAGCAGCATGATGAGTGGATTTAGGTACGACGATTCTAAGTGAAATAAGTCACACAGAAAAAGACACTTATCATAAGATATCACTTATAGAGGGAATGTAAAAACCGTTAGCCTTAAACTGAATTACAAAACAGAACACAGTCACCCATTTTAAAAACACACTATGGCTGCTTAACGGGAAAGGTGAGGTGGGGTGATGCATAAAACAAGGGTTTCAAATTAGCTCAGATACCGTTCCATAAACCCAATATGTAGTAGACAAGACCTACTCCTTGCTCAGTGAACTAGACTCAACACCCCCTATTCAGCGCACAAGAATATATCTGAGTAGTAAGAATCTGAAAACCTATGTATTGATCTCTCTCTGGAAGAGAGTCAAGTGAGTGTAAAGCGGCATAAACACAGCCGTGAAAAGCAGCTAAAACCCATTTTAAAAATAAATTACTTTTAAAAACCCGTAAAACAAAGACAGTGTAAGAGAGAGTAATTCTTACAAAATTCGTTCAGGGGTTGTGATGCAACCTGGATTGACCATATCTAGACCCACAGCTGGATGAGACATAAGGGTGGACACTCTTGGGGCTGAGAGTTTTGGTGAGGTTGGGTGAGCAAACGCAGACCCTTTAAAGTAATACTGCGTGGTCCCCATCCCATGGGTCCCAAATCTCCAGGTTCAAGGGCATCTTCCTACATCAAAAACATGCATGAGTAACCCAGATCATGGTACACTGTCTGATCGGGAAAGGTTTCTGAAACGCACCTCATTTCTCATCTCCTTGTGCTCGGGTTCGCCATTCCAGCTTCTTAACTAGTAATCTCCCTACATGGAGAAACAGCACCTTTAAGCTCCTGTTCCATACAGGTTGCAATTTGTCCTGAGGATGAACGGGAAGAGGGGCAAACAATGAGAGACTAGATCTAGGTGTTGGGACAGGCACAGGTCACTCTATTTTCCCATCAGGAAGAAGAAATAACCACAGGCTCAGCCTGCCGCCCGGAACCAGAATAGGGCCTGAGGCAATCCCGAACTTCTGCGGCCAGCTCCCAAAAAAGCCAGTTGAAAAATGGAGCACATGGGCACTGCAATTCACAAACCTGCAGAGTTATAAATGATAACTCTCGTCCACAAATATATTGAGGGAAGGCAACGAAGAGGAATTGAAAGCAAGGCAGAACTGCAGGAAACACATTTCAGGAGGTAGATTCGAATCGCCTTTAAAGCACATGAAAAGCGGCAAAACGTCGACAATGATGCCCTTGGCCAAAAAGGGCGTATGCGTTTTTTCCTGAATATATTCAGGAAAAAACGCATACGCCCTTTTTGGCCAACCAAGCAACCTGGAAAGGCAAATCAGCGCTACAAAGAAGTCTCGCTTTCGATCCGTCAAAAGGGCCATGCTGAAAAAAGTGTCAAAACCACAAATGCAGGACAGGCCAAGGAGAAATGGGAGCCTTGCCACGCTGATGGGCGGTATGTAAATTGCCAACAGCCACTCTGGAGAAGTGTACGGTGTGTACTGAAACATCGAAAAAACACAGCTTAGGGAGCATAGGGCACTTCCACTCATGGGCGTATAAATTGGGAAAACTAAAAATCACAAGACACAGGCACCACAAAGTTTAGGGCTGCTCTGTTGACAAGAACCTCCACTTCATGACACCTTAAATATCCCAGGAAAGAGAAAAATGGATAAAGAAGTTGTGGTCCTTATGTACAATGGAATATCACTCAGACATGAAATCAATGTCATAAGGCTAGTAGCAGCATGATGAGTGGATTTAGGTACGACGACTCTAAGTGAAATAAGTCACACAGAAAAAGACACTTATCGTAAGCTATCACTTATAGAGGGAATGTAAAAACTGCTACACTTGAACTGAATTACAAAAGAGAACAGAGTCACACGTTTAGAAAACACGCTATGGCTGCTTAACGGGAAAGGTGAGGTGGGGTGATGCATAAAACAAGGGTTTCAAATTAGCACAGATACCGTTCCATACACCCAATATGTAATAGACAAGACCTACTCCTTGCTCAGTGAACTGGACTCAACATCCCCTATTCACCACACAAGTATATATCTGACTAGTAAGAATCTTCAAACCTATGTATTGATATTTCTCTGGAAGTGTGTCAAGTGGGTGTAAAGCCGCATAAACACAGCCGTGAAAAGCAGCTAAACCCTATTATAAAAATAAATTACTTGTAAAAACCCGTAAAACAAAGACAGTGAAAGAGAGAGAAGTTCTTACACAGTTCCTTCAGGGGCCGTGATGCAACCTGGATTGACCAATTCTAGACCAACAGGTGGATGAGACCTAAGGGTGGACACTCTTGGGGCTGAAAGGTTGGGTGAGGTTGGGTGAGCAAACGCAGACCCTTTAAAGTAATACTGCGTGGTACCCATCCCATGGGTCCCAAATCTCCAGGTTCAAGGGCATCTTCCTGCATCGAAAACATGCATGAGAAACCCAGAAGATGGTACACCGTGTGATCGGGAAAGGTTTCTAAAACGCACCTCATTTCTCACCTCCTTGTGCTCGGGTTCGCCATTCCAGCTACTTTACTAGCAATCTCCCTTTTTGGAGAATCAGCACCTTTAACCTCCTGTTCTGTACAGGTTGCAATTTGTCCTGAGGATGAACGGGAAGAGGAGCAACCAATGAGAGACTAGATCTAGGTGTTGGGACAGGCACAGGTCACTCTATTTTCCCATTAGGAAGAAGAATTAACCACAGGCTCAGTCTGCCGCCCGGAACCAGAATAGGGCCTGAGGCAATCCCGCGCTTTTGCGGCCAGCTACCAAAAAAGCGAGTTGAAAAATGGAGCTCAGGGGCACTGCAATTCACAAACCTGCGGAGTTATAAATGATAACTCTCGTCCACAAATATATTGAGGGAAAGCAACGAAGAGGATTTGAAAGCAAGGCAGTATTGCAGGAAACAGATTTCAGGAGGTAGATTCGAATCGCCTTTAAAGCTCAAGAAAAGCGGCAAAACGTCGACAATGATGCCCTTGGCCAAAAAGGGCGTATGCGTTTTTTCCTGAATATATTCAGGAAAAAACGCATACGCCCTTTTTGGCCAACCAAGCAACCTGGAAAGGCAAATCAGCACTACAAAGAAGTCTCGCTTCCCATCGGTCAAAAGGGCAATGTTGAAAAATGTGTCAAAACCACAAATGCAGGACAGGCCATGGAGAAAAGGGAGCCTTGCTACGCTGATGGGCAGGATGTAAATTGCCAACAGTCACTCTGGAGAAGTGTACGGTGTGTCCTGAAACATCGAAAAAACACAGCTTAGGTAGCATAGGACACTTCCACTCATGGGCGTATAAATTGGGAAAACTAAAAATCAGCAAGACACAGGCACCCCAAAGTTTAGGGCTACTCTGTTGACAAGAACCTCCACTTCATGACACCTTAAATATCCCAGGAAAGAGAAAAATGGATAAAGAAATTGTGGTTCTTATGTAAAATGGAATATCACTCTGCCATGAAATCAATGTCATAAGGCCAGTATACGCAAGATGCGTGTACTTAGGTACGACGATTCTAAGGGAAATAAGTCACACAGAAAAAGACACTTATCAAAAGCTATCACTTATAGAGGGAATGTAAAAACCGCTACACTTGAATTGAATTACAAATTAGAACATAGTCACACATTTAAAACACACTATGGCTGCTTAACGGGAAAGGTGACGTGGGGTGATGCATAAAACAAGGGTTTCAAATTAGCTCAGATACCGTTCCATACACCCAATATGTAATAGAAAAGACCTACTCCTTGCTCAGTGAACTGGACTCAACACCCCCTATTCACCGCACAAGAATATATCTGACTAGTGAGAATCTTAAAACTTATGTATTGATATCTCTCTGGAAGTGAGTCAAGTGGGTGTAAAGCCGCATAAACACAGCTGTGAAAAGCAGCTAAACCCCATTATAAAAATAAATTAGTTTTAAAAACCCATGAAACAAAGACAGTGAAAGACAGAGAAATTCTTACAAAATTCATTCAGGGGTTGTGATGCAACCTGGATTGAAAATATCTAGACCCACAGTTGGATGAGACCTAAGGGTGGACACTCTTGGGGCTGACAGGTTTGGTGAGGTTGGGTGAGCAAACACAGACCCTTTAAGGTAATACTGCGTGGTACCCATCCCATGGGTCACAAATCTCCAGGTTCAAGGGCATCTTCCTACATCGAAAACTTGCATGAGGAACCCAGAAGATGGTACACCGTGTGATTTTGAAAGGTTTCTAAAACGCACCTCATTTCTCATCTCCTTGTGCTCGGGTTCGCCATTCCAGCTACTTTACTAGCAATCTCCCTACTTGGAGAATCAACACCTTTAACCTCCTGTTCTGTACAGGTTGCAATTTGTCCTGAGGATGAACGGGAAGAGGGGCAACCAATGAGAGACTAGATCTAGGTGTTGGGACAGGCACAGGTCACTCTATTTTCCCATCAGGAAGAAGAATTAAGCACAGGCTCAGCCTGCCGCCAGGAACCAGATTAGTGCCTGGGGCAATCCCGCGCTTCTGCGGCCAGCTCCGAAAAAAGCCAGTTGAAAAATGGAGCACATGGGCACTGCAATTCAAAAACCTGCAGAGTTATAAATGATAACTCTCGTCCACAAATATATTGAGGGAAGGCAACGAAGAGGATTTGAAAGCAAGGCAGAGTTGCATGAAACAGGTTTCAGGAGGTAGATTCGAATCGCCTTTCAAGCACATGAAAAGCGGCAAAACGTGGAAAATGATGCCCTTGGCCAAAAAGGGCGTATGCGTTTTTTCCTGAATATATTCAGGAAAAAACGCATACGCCCTTTTTGGTCAACCAAGCAACCTGGAAAGGAAAATCAGCGCTACAAAGAAGTCTCGCTTCCCATGGGTCAAAAGGGCCATGCTGAAAAAAGTGTCAAAACCACAAATGCAGGACAGGCCATGGAGAAATGGGAGCCTTGCCACGCTGATGGGCGGGATGTAAATTGCCAACAGCCACTCTGGAGAAGTATACGGTGTGGCCTGAAACATCGAAAAAACAAAGTTTATGGAGCATAGGGCACTTCCACTCATGGGCGTATAAATTGGGAAAACTAAAAATCAGCAAGACTCAGGCACCCCAAAGTTTAGGGCTGCTCTGTTGACAAGAACCTCCACTTCACGAAACCTTAAATATCCCAGGAAGGAGAAAAATGGATAAAGAAGTCGTGGTCCTTATGTACAATGGAATATCACTCAGCCATGAAATCAATGTCATAAGGCTAGTAGCAGCATGATGAGTGGATTTAGGTACGACGACTCTAAGTGAAATAAGTCACACAGAAAAATACACTTATCAAAAGCTATGACTTATAAAGGGAATGTAAAAACCGCTACAATTGAACTGAATTAAAATCACAACAGAGTCACACATTTAGAAAACACACTATGGCTGCTTAACGGGAAAGGTGACGTGGGGTGATGCATAAAACAAGGGTTTCAAATTAGCTCAGATACCGTTCCATACACCCAATATGTAATAGACAAGACCTACTCCTTGCTCAGTGAACTGGACTCAAAACCCCCTATTCACCACACAAGAATATATCTGACTAGTGAGAATCGTAAAACTTATGTATTGATATCTCTCTGGAAGTGAGTCAAGTGGGTGTAAAGCCGCATAAACACAGCCGTGAAAACAGCTAAACCCCATTATAAAAATAAATTAGTTTTAAAAACCCATGAAACAAAGACAGTGAAAGAGAGAGAAATTCTTACAAAATTCATTCAGGGGCTGTGACGCAACCTGGATTGACCATATCTAGACCCACAGCTGGATGAGACATAAGGGTGGACACTCTTGGGGCTGAGAGGTTTGGTGTGGTTGGGTGAGCAAATGCAGACCCTTTAAAGTAATACTGTGTGGTACCCATCCCATGGGTCCCAAATCTCCAGGTTCAAAGGCATCTTCCTACATCGAAAACATGCATGAGAAACCCAGAAGATGGTACACCGTGAGATTGGGAAAGTTTCTAAAACGCACCTCATTTCTCAACTCCGTGTGCTCGGGTTCCCCATTCCAGCTACTTTACTAGCAATCTCCCTACTTGGAGAATCAGCACCTTTAACCTCCTGTTCCATACAGGTTGCAATTTGTCCTAAGGATGAATGGGAAGAGGGGCAACCAATGAGAGACTAGATCTAGGTGTTGGGACAGGCACAGGTCACTCTATTTTCCCATCAGGAAGAAGAATTAACCACAGGCTCAGCCTGCCGCCCGGAACCAGAATAGGGCCTGAGGCAAACCCGCGCTTCTGCGGCCAGCTCCCAAAAAAGCCAGTTGAAAAATGGAGCACATGGGCACTGCAATTCACAAACCTGCAGAGTTATAAATGATAACTCTCGTCCACAAATATATTGAGGGAAGGCAACGAAGAGGATTTGAAAGCAAGGCAGTATTGCAGGAAACAGATTTCAGGAGGTAGATTCGAATCGCCTTTAAAGCTCAAGAAAAGGGGCAAAACGTTGACAGTGATGCCCTTGGCCAAAAAAGGCGTATGCGATTTTTCCTGAATATATTCAGGAAAAAACGCATACGCCCTTTTTGGCCAACCAAGCAACCTGGAAAGGCAAATCAGCACTACAAAGAAGTCTCGCTTCCCATCGGTCAAAAGGGCAATGCTGAAAAATGTGTCAAAACCACAAATGCAGGACAGGCCATGGAGAAATGGCAGCCTTGCTACTCTGATGGGCAGGATGTAAATTGCCAACAGCCACTCTGGAGAAGTGTACGGTGTGTCCTGAAACATCGAAAAAACACAGCTTAGGTAGCATAGGACACTTCCACTCATGGGCGTATAAATTGGGAAAACTAAAAATCAGCAAGACACAGGCACCCCAAAGTTTAGGGCTACTCTGTTGACAAGAACCTCCACTTCATGACACCTTAAATATCCCAGGAAAGAGAAAAATGGATAAAGAAGTCGTGGTCCTTATGTACAATGGAATATCACTCAGACATGAAATCAATGTCATAAGGCTAGTAGAAGCAAGATGAGTGGAGTTAGGTACGACGATTCTAAGTGAAATAAGTCACACAGAAAAAGACACTTATCAAAAGCTATCACTTATAGAGGGAATGTAAAAACCGCTACACTTGAATTGAATTACAAATTAGAACATAGTCACACATTTAAAACACACTATGGCTGCTTAACGGGAAAGGTGACGTGGGGTGATGCATAAAACAAGGGTTTCAAATTAGCTCAGATACCGTTCCATACACCCAATATGTAATAGAAAAGACCTACTCCTTGCTCAGTGAACTGGACTCAACACCCACTATTCACCGCACAAGAATATATCTGACTAGTGAGAATCTTAAAACTTATGTATTGATATCTCTCTGGAAGTGAGTCAAGTGGGTGTAAAGCCGCATAAACACAGCTGTGAAAAGCAGCTAAACCCCATTATAAAAATAAATTAGTTTTAAAAACCCATGAAACAAAGACAGTGAAAGACAGAGAAATTCTTACAAAATTCATTCAGGGGCTGTGATGCAACCTGGATTGAAAATATCTAGACACACAGTTGGATGAGACCTAAGGGTGGACACTCTTGGGGCTGACAGGTTTGGTGAGGTTGGGTGAGCAAACACAGACCCTTTAAGGTAATACTGCGTGGTACCCATCCCATGGGTCACAAATCTCCAGTTTTAAGGGCATCTTCCTGCATTGAAAACATGCATGAGAAACCCAGAAGATGGTACATCATGTGATCGGGAAAGGTTTCTAAAACGCACCTCATTTCTCATCTCCTTGTGCTCGGGTTCGCCATTCCAGCTACTTTACTAGCAATCTCCCTACTTGGAGAATCAACACCTTTAACCTCCGGTTCTGTACAGGTTGCAATTTGTCCTGAGGATGAACGGGAAGAGGGGCAACCAATGAGAGACTAGATGTAGGTGTTGGGACAGGCACAGGTCACTCTATTTTCCCATCAGGAAGAAGAATTAAGCACAGGCTCAGCCTGCCGCCGGGAACCAGATTAGTGCCTGAGGCAATCCCGCGCTTCTGCGGCCAGCTCCGAAAAAAGCCAGTTGAAAAATGGAGCACATGGGCACTGCAATTCACAAACATGCAGAGTTATAAATGATAACTCTCGTCCACAAATATATTGAGGGAAGGCAACGAAGAGGATTTGAAAGCAAGGCAGAGTTGCAGGAAACAGGTTTCAGGAGGTAGATTCGAATCACCTTTCAAGCACATGAAAAGCGGCAAAACGTGGAAAATGATGCCCTTGGCCAAAAAGGGCGTATGCGTTTTTTCCTGAATATATTCAGCAAAAAACGCATATGCCCTTTTTGGCCAACCAAGCAACCTGGAAAGGCAAATCAGCGCTACAAAGAAGTCTCGCTTCCCATCGGTCAAAAGGGCCATGCTGCAAAAAGTGTCAAAACCAGAAATGCAGGACAGGCCATGGAGAAATGGCAGCCTTGCTACGCTGATGGGCGGGATGTAAATTGCCAACAGCCACTCTGGAGAAGTGTACGGTGTGTCCTGAAACATCGAAAAAACACAGCTTAGGGAGCATAGGGCACCTCCACTCATGGGTGTATAAATTGGGAAAACTAAAAATCAGGAAGACACAGGCACCCAAAAGTTTAGGGCTGCTCTGTTGACAAGAACCTCCACTTCATGACAACTTAAATATCCCAGGAAAGAGAAAAATGGATAAAGAAGTCGTGGTCCTTATGTACAATGGAATATCACTCAGACATGTAATCAATGTCATAAGGCTAGTCGAAGCAAGATGAGTGGAGTTAGGTACGACGATTCTAAGTGAAATAAGTCACACAGAAAAAGACACTTATCATAAGCTATCACTTATAGAGGGAATGTAAAAACCACTACACTTGAACTGAATTACAAAACAGAACAGAGTCACACGTTTAGAAAACACACTATGGCTGCTTAACGGGAAAGGTGAGGTGGGGTGATGCATAAAACAAGGGGTTCAAATTCGCTCAGATACCGTTCCATACACCCAATATGTAATAGACAAGACCTACTCCTTGCTCAGTGAACTGGACTCAACACACCCTATTCACCGCACAAGAATATATGTGACTAGTAAGAATCTTAAAACCTATGTATTGATATCTGTCTGGAAGTGAGTCAAGTGGGTGTAAATCCGCATAAACACAGCCGTGAAAAGCAGCTAAACCCCATTATAAAAATAAATTACTTTTAAAAACCCGTAAAACAAAGACAGTGAAAGAGAGACAAATTCTTACAAAATTCGTTCAGGGGCTGTGATGCAACCTGGATTGACCATATCTAGACCCACAGCTGGATGAGACATAAGGGTGGACACTCTTGGGGCTGAGAGGTTGGGTGAGGTTGGGTGAGCAAACGCAGACCCTTTAAAGTAATACTGCATGGTACCCATCCCATGGGTCCCAAATCTCCAGGTTCAAGGGCATCTTCCTACATCGAAATCTTGCATGAGGAACCCAGAAGAAGGTACACCGTGTGATTTTGAAAGGTTTCTAAAACGGACCTAATTTCTCATCTCCTTGTGCTCGGGTTCGCCATTCCAGCTACTTTACTAGCAATCTCCCTACTTGGAGGATCATCACCTTTAACCTCCTGTTCTGTACAGGTTGCAATTTGTCCTGAGGATGAACGGGAAGAGGGGCAACCAATGAGAGACTAGATCTAGGTGTTGGGACAGGCACAGGTCACTCTATTTTCCCATCAGGAAGAAGAATTAACCACAGGCTCAGCCTGCTGCCAGGAACCAGAATAGGGCCTGAGGCAATCCCGTGCTTTTGCGGCCAGCTCTCAAAAAAGACAGTTGAAAAATGGAGCTCAGGGACACTGCAATTCACAAACCCGCAGAGTTATAAGTGATAACTCTCATCCACAGATATATTGAGGGAAGGCAACGAAGAGGATTTGAAAGCAAGGCAGAATTGCAGGAAACAGATTTCAGGAGGTAGATTCGAATCGCCTTTAAGGCACATGAAAAGCGGCAAAAGGTCGACAATGATGCCCTTGGCTAAAAAGGGCATATGCGTTTTTTCCTGAATATATTCAGGAAAAAACGCATACGCCCTTTTTGGCCAACGAAGCAACCTGGAAAGGCAAATCAGCGCTACGAAGAAGTCTCGCTTCCCATCGGCCAAAAGGGCCATGCTGCAAAAAGTGTCAAAACCAGAAATGCAGGACAGGCCATGGAGAAATGGCAGCCTTGCTACGCTGATGGGCGGGATGTTAATTGCCAGCAGCCACTCTGGAGAAGTGTATGGTGTGTCCTGAAACATCGAAAAAACACAGCTTAGGGAGCGTACGGCACGTCCACTCATGGGCGTATAAATTGGGAAAAAGAAAAATCAGCAAGACACAGGCACCCCAAAGTTTAGGGCTGCTCTGTTGACAAGAACCTCCACTTCATGACAACTTAAATATCCCAGGAAAGAGAAAAATGGATAAAGAAGTCGTGGTCCTTATGTACAATGGAATATCACTCAGACATGAAATCAATGTCATAAGGCTAGTAGAAGCAAGATGAGTGGAGTTAGGTATGACGATTCTAAGTGAAATAAGTCACACAGAAAAAGACACTTATCATAAGCTATCACTTATAGAGGGAATGTAAAAACCGCTACACTTGAACTGAATTACAAAACAGAACAGAGTCACACGTTTAGAAAACACACTATGGCTGCTTAACGGGAAAGGTGAGGTGGGGTGATGCATAAAACAAGGGGTTCAAATTCGCTCAGATACCGTTCCATACACCCAATATGTAATAGACAAGACCTACTCCTTGCTCAGTGAACTGGACTCAACACCCCCTATTCACCGCACAAGAATATAGGTGACTAGTAAGAATCTTAAAACCTATGTATTGATATATGTCTGGAAGTGAGTCAAGTGGGTGTAAAGCCGCATAAACACAGCCGTGAAAAGCAACTAAACCCCATTATAAAAATAAATTACTTTTAAAAACCCATGAAACAAAGACAGTGAAAGAGAGAGAAATTCTTACAAAATTCGTTCAGAGGCTGTGATGCAACCTGGATTGACCATATCTACACGCACAGGTGGATGAGACATAAGGGTGGACACTCTTGGGGCTGAAAGGTTGGGTTAGGTTGGGTGAGCAAACGCAGACCCTTTAAAGTAATACTGCGTGGTACCCATCCCATGGGTCCCAAGTCTCCAGGTTCAAGGGCATCTTCCTACATCGAAAACATGCATGAGAAACTCAGAAGATGGTACACCGTGTGATTTTGAAAGGTTTCTAAAACGCACCTCATTTCTCATCTCCTTGTGCTCGGGTTCGCCATTCCAGCTACTTTACTAGCAATCTCCCTACTTGGAGAATCAGCACCTTTAACCTCCTGTTCTGTACAGGTTGCAATTTGTCCTGGGGATGAACGGGAAGAGGGACAACCAATGAGAGACTAGATCTAGGTGTTGGGACAGGCACAGGTCACTCTAATTTCCCATCAGGAAGAAGAATTAATCACAGGCTCAGCCTGCCGACCAGAAGCACAATAGGGCCTGAGGCAATCCCGCGCTTTTGCGGCCAGCTCCCAAAAAAGCGAGTTGAAAAATGGAGCTCAGGGACACTGCAATTCACAAACCCGCAGAGTTATAAATGATAACTCTCATCCACAGATATATTGAGGGAAGGCAACGAAGAGGATTTGAAAGCAAGGCAGAATTGCAGAAAACAGATTTCAGGAGGTAGATTCGAATCGCCTTTAAAGCACATGAAAAGCGGCAAAAGGTCGACAATGATGCCCTTGGCCAAAAAGGGCGTATGCGTTTTTTCCTGAATATATTCAGGAAAAAACGCATACGCCCTTTTTGGCCAACCAAGCAACCTGGAAAGGCAAATCAGCGCTACAAAGAAGTCTCGCTTCCCATCGGTCAAAAGGGCCATGCTGCAAAAAGTGTCAAAACCAGAAATGCAGGACAGGCCATGGAGAAATGGCAGCCTTGCTACGCTGATGAGCGGGATGTAAATTGCCAACAGCCACTCTGGAGAAGTGTACAGTGTGTCCTGAAACATCGAAAAAACACAGCTTAGGGAGCATAGGGCACGTCCACTCATGGGCGTATAAATTGGGAAAACTAAAAATCAGCAAGACACAGGCACCCCAAAGTTTAGGGCTGCTCTGTTGACAAGAACCTCCACTTCATGACACCTTAAATATCCCAGGAAAGAGAAAAATGGATAAAGAAGTTGTGGTCCTTATGTACAATGCAATATCACTCAGACATGAAATCAATGTCATAAGGCTAGTAGAAGCAAGATGAGTGGACTTAGGTACGACGATTCTAAGTGAAATAAGTCACACAGAAAAAGACACTTATCATAAGCTATCACTTATAGAGGGAATGTAAAAACCGCTACACTTGAACTGAATTACAAAACAGAACAGAGTCACACGTTTAGAAAACACACTATGGCTGCTTAACGGGAAAGGTGACGTGGGGTGATGCATAAAACAAGGGGTTCAAATTCGCTCAGATACCGTTCCATACACCCAATATGTAATAGAAAAGACCTACTCCTTGCTCAGTGAACTGGACTCAACACCCCCTATTCACCGCACAAGAATATATGTGACTAGTAAGAATCTTAAAACCTATGTATTGATATATGTCTGGAAGTGAGTCAAGTGGGTGTAAAGCCGCATAAACACAGCCGTGAAAAGCAGCTAATCCCCATTATAAAAATAAATTACTTTTAAAAACCCGTAAAACAAAGACAGTGAAAGAGAGAGAAATTCTTACAAAATTCGTTCAGAGGCTGTGATGCAACCTGGATTGACCATATCTACACGCACAGCTGGATGAGACATAAGGGTGGACACTCTTGGGGCTGAAAGGTTGGGTTAGGTTGGGTGAGCAAACGCAGACCCTTTAAAGTAATACTGCCTGGTATCCATCCCATGGGTCCCAAATCTCCAGGTTCAAGGGCATCTTCCTACATCGAAAACATGCATGAGAAACCCAGAAGATGGTACACCGTGTGATTTTGAAAGGTTTCTAATACGCACCTCATTTCTCATCTCCTTGTGCTCGGGTTCGCCTTTCCAGCTACTTTACTAGCAATCTCCCTACTTGGAGAATCAGCACCTTTAAGCTCCTGTTCCCTACAGGTTGCAATTTGTCCTGAGGATGAACGGGAAGAGGGGAAACCAATGAGAGACTAGATCTAGGTGTTGGGACAGGCACAGGTCACTCTATTTTCCCATCAGGAAGAAGAATTAAACACAGGCTCAGCCTGCCGCCGGGAACCAGAATAGGGCCTGAGGCAATCCCGAGCTTTTGCGGCCAGCTCCCAAAAAAGACAGTTGAAAAATGGAGCTCAGGGGCACTGCAATTCACAAACCTGCTGAGTTATAAATGATAACTCTCGTCCACAAATATATTGAGGGAAGGCAACGAAGAGGATTTGAAAGCAAGGCAGAATTGCAGGAAACAGGTTTCAGGAGGTAGATTCGAATCGCCTTTAAAGCACATGAAAAGTGGCAAAACATCGACAGTGATGCCCTTGGCCAAAAAGGGCGTAAGCGTTTTTTCCTGAATATATTCAGGAAAAAACGCATACGCCCATTTTGGCCAACCAAGCAACCTGGAAATGCAAATCAGCGCTACAAAGAAGTCTCGCTTCCCATCGGGCAAAAGGGCCATGCTGCAAAAAGTGTCAAAACCAGAAATGCAGGACAGGCCATGGAGAAATGGCAGCCTTGCTACGCTGATGGGCGGGATGTAAATTGCCAACAGCCACTCTGGAGAAGTGTACGGTGTGTCCTGAAACATCGAAAAAACACAGCTTAGGGAGCATAGGGCACGACCAATCATGGGCGTATAAATTGGGAAAACTAAAAATCAGCAAGACACAGGCACCCCAATGTATAGGGCTGCTATGTTGACAAGAACCTCCACTTCATGACACCTTAAATATCCCAGGAAAGAGAAAAATGGATAAAGAAGTTGTGGTCCTTATGTACAATGGAATATCACTCAGACATGAAATCAATGTTATAAGGCTAGTAGAAGCAAGATGAGTGGATTTAGGTATGACGATTCTAAGTGAAATAAGTCACACAGAAAAAGACACTTATCATAAGCTATCACTTATAGAGGGAATGTAAAAAGCGCTACACTTGAACTGAATTACAAAACAGAACAGAGTCACACGTTTAGAAAACACACTATGGCTGCTTAACGGGAAAGGTGAGGTGGGGTGATGCATAAAACAAGGGTTTCAAATTCGCTCAGATACTGTTCCATACACCCAATATGTAATAGACAAGACCTACTCCTTGCTCAGTGAACTGGACTCAACACCCCCTATTCACCGCACAAGAATATATCTGACTAGTAAGAATCGTAAAACCTATGTATTGATATCTCTCTGGAAGTGAGCCAAGTGGGTGTAAAGCCGCATAAACACAGCCGTGAAAAGCAGCTAAACCCCATTATAAAAATAAATTACTTTTAAAAACCCGTAAAACAAAGACAGTGAAAGAGAGAGAAATTCTCACAAAATTCGTTCAGGGGCTGTGATGCAACCTGGATTGACCATATCTAGACACACACCTGGATGAGACATAAGGGTGGACACTCTTGGGGCTGAGAGGTTGGGTGAGGTTGGGTGAGCAAACGCAGACCCTTTAAAGTAATACTGCGTGGTACCCATCCCATGGGTCCCAAATCTCCAGGTTCAAAGCCATCTTCCTACATCGAAAACATGCATGAGAAACCCAGAAGATGGTACACCGTGTGATTTTGAAAGGTTTCTAAAACGCACCCAATTTCTCATCTCCCTGTGTTCGGGTTCGCCTTTCCAGCTACTTTACTAGCAATCTCCCTACTTGGAGAATCAGCACCTTTAAGCTCCTGTTCCCTACAGGTTGCAATTTGTCCTGAGGATGAACGGGAAGAGGGGCAACCAATGAGAGACTAGATCTAGGTGTTGGGACAGGCCCAGGTCACTCTATTTTCCCATCAGGAAGAAGAATTAACCACAGGCTCAGCCTGCCGCCAGGAACCAGAATAGGGCCTGAGGCAATCCCGCGCTTTTGCGGCCAGCTCCCAAAAAAGCGAGTTGAAAAATGGAGCTCAGGGACACTGCAATTCACAAACCCGCAGAGTTATAAATGATAACTCTCATCCACAGATATATTGAGGGAAGGCAACGAAGAGGATTTGAAAGCAAGGCAGAATTGCAGGAAACAGATTTCAGGAGGTAGATTCGAATCGCCTTTAAAGCACATGAAAAGCGGCAAAACGTCGACAATGATGCCCTTGGCCAAAAAAGGCGTATGCGTTTTTTCCTGAATATATTCAGGAAAAAACGCATACGCCCTTTTTGGCCAACCAAGCAACCTGGAAAGGCAAATCAGCGCTTCAAAGAAGTTTCGCTTCCCATCGGTCAAAAGGGTCATGCTGCAAAAAGTGTCAAAACCAGAAATGCAGGACAGGCCATGGAGAAATGGCAGCCTTGCTACGCTGATGGGCGGGATGTAAATTGCCAACAGCCACTCTGGAGAAGTGTATGGTGTGTCCTGAAACATCGAAAAAACACAGCTTAGGGAGCATAGGGCACCTCCACTCATGGGCGTATAAATTGGGAAAACTAAAAATCAGCAAGACACAGGCACCCCAATGTTTAGGGCTGCTATGTTGACAAGAACCTCCACTTCATGACACCTTAAATATCCCAGGAAAGAGAAAAATGGATAAAGAAGTTGTGGTCCTTATGTACAAAGGAATATCACTCAGACATGAAATCAATGTCATAAGGCTAGTAGAAGCAAGATGAGTGGATTTAGGTATGACGATTCTAAGTGAAATAAGTCACACAGAAAAAGACACTTATCATAAGCTATCACTTATAGAGGGAATGTAAAAACCGCTACACTTGAACTGAATTACAAAACAGAACAGAGTCACACGTTTAGAAAACACACTATGGCTGCTTAACGGGAAAGGTGAGGTGGGGTGATGCATAAAACAAGGGGTTCAAATTCGCTCAGATACCGTTCCATACACCCAATATGTAATAGACAAGACCTACTCCTTGCTCAGTGAACTGGACTCAACAACCCCTATTCACCGCACAAGAATATATCTGACTAGTAAGAATCGTAAAACTTATGTATTGATATCTCTCTGGAAGTGAGCCAAGTGGGTGTAAAGCCGCATAAACACAGCCGTGAAAAGCAGCTAAACCCCATTATAAAAATAAATTACTTTTAAAAACCCGTAAAACAAAGACAGTGAAAGAGAGAGAAATTCTTACAAAATTCGTTCAGGGGCTGTGATGCAACCTGGATTGACCATATCTAGACCCACAGCTGGATGAGACATAAGGGTGGACACTCTTGGGGCTGAGAGGTTGGGTGAGGTTGGGTGAGCAAACGCAGACCCTTTAAAGTAATACTGTGTGGTACCCATCCCATGGGTCCCAAATCTCCAGGTTCAAGGGCATCTTCCTACATCGAAAACATGCATGAGAAACCCAGAAGATGGTACACCGTGTGATTTTGAAAGGTTTCTAAAACGCACCCCATTTCTCATCTTCTTGTGCTCGGGTTCGCCTTTCCAGCTATTTTACTAGCAATCTCCCTACTTGGAGAATCAGCACCTTTAAGCTCCTGTTCCCTACAGGTTGCAATTTGTCCTGAGGATGAACGGGAAGAGGGGCAACCAATGAGAGACTAGATCTAGGTGTTGGGACAGGCCCAGGTCACTCTATTTTCCCATCAGGAAGAAGAATTAACCACAGGCTCAGCCTGCCGCCAGGAACCAGAATAGGCCCTGAGGCCATCCCGCGCTTTTGCGGCCAGCTACCAAAAAAGCGAGTTGAAAAATGGAGCTCAGGGACACTGCAATTCACAAACCCGCAGAGTTATAAATGATAACTCTCATCCACAGATATATTGAGGGAAGGCAACGAAGAGGATTTGAAAGCAAGGCAGAATTGCAGGAAACAGATTTCAGGAGGTAGATTCGAATCGCCTTTAAAGCACATGAAAAGCGGCAAAATGTCGACAATGATGCCCTTGGCCAAAAAGGGCGTATGCGTTTTTTCCTGAATATATTCAGGAAAAAACGCATACGCCCTTTTTGGCCAACCAAGCAACCTGGACAGGCAAATCAGCGCTACAAAGAAGTCTCGCTTCCCATCGGTCAAAAGGGTCATGCTGCAAAAAGTGTCAAAACCAGAAATGCAGGACAGGTCATGGAGAAATGGCAGCCTTGCTACGCTGATGGGTGGGATGTAAATTGCCAAAAGCCACTCTGGAGAAATGTACGGTGTGTCCTGAAACATCGAAAAAACACAGCTTAGGGAGCATAGGGCACGTCCACTCATGGGCGTATAAATTGGGAAAACTAAAAATCAGCAAGGCACAGGCACCCCAATGTTTAGTGCTGCTATGTTGACAAGAACCTCCACTTCATGACACCTTAAATATCCCAGGAAAGAGAAAAATGGATAAAGAAGTTGTGGTCCTTATGTACAAAGGAATATCCCTCAGACATGAAATCAATGTCATAAGGCTAGTAGAAGCAAGATGAGTGGATTTAGGTACGACGATTCTAAGTGAAATAAGTGACACAGAAAAAGACACTTATCATAAGCTATCACTTATAGAGGGAATGTAAAAACCGCTACACCTGAAATGAATTACAAAACATAACAGAGTCACACGTTTAGAAAACACACTATGGCTGCTTAACGGGAAAGGTGAGGTGGGGTGATGCATAAAACAAGGATTTCAAATTCGCTCAGATACCGTTCCATACACCCAATATGTAATAGACAAGACCTACTCCTTGCTCAGTGAACTGGACTCAACACCCCCTATTCACCGCACAAGAATATATCTGACTAGTAAGAATCTTAAAACCTATGTATTTATATCTCTCTGGAAGTGAGCCAAGTGGGTGTAAAGCCGCATAAACACAGCCGTGAAAAGCAGCTAAACACCATTATAAAAATAAATTACTTTTAAAAACCCGTAAAACAAAGACAGTGAAAGAGAGAGAAATTCTTACAAAATTCGTTCAGGGGCTGTGATGCAACCTGGATTGACCATATCTAGACCCACACCGGGATGAGACATAAGGGTGGACACTCTTGGGGCTGAGAGGTTGGGTGAGGTTGGGTGAGCAAACTCAGACCCTTTAAAGTAATACTGCGTGGTACCCATCCCATGGGTCCCAAATCTCCAGGTTCAAAGGCATCTTCCTACATAGAAAACATGCATGAGAAACCCAGAAGATGGTACACCGTGTGATTTTGAAAGGTTTCTAAAACGCACCCAATTTCTCATCTCCTTGTGCTCGGGTTCGCCTTTCCAGCTACTTTACTAGCAATCTCCCTACTTGGAGAATCAGCACCTTTAAGCTCCTGTTCCCTACAGGTTGCAATTTGTCCTGAGGATGAACGGGAAGAGGGGCAACCAATGAGAGACTAGATCTAGGTGTTGGGACAGGCCCAGGTCACTCTATTTTCCCATCAGGAAGAAGAATTAACCACAGGCTCAGCCTGCCGCCAGGAACCAGAATAGGGCCTGAGGCAATCCCACGCTTTTGCGGCCAGCTCCCAAAAAAGCGAGTTGAAAAATGGAGCTCAGGGACACTGCAATTCACAAACCCGCAGAGTTATAAATGATAACTCTCATCCACAGATATATTGAGGGAAGGCAACGAAGAGGATTTGAAAGCAAGGCAGAATTGCAGGAAACAGATTTCAGGAGGTAGATTCGAATCGCCTTTAAAGCACATGAAAAGCGGCAAAACGTCGACAATGATGCCCTTGGCCAAAAAAGGCGTATGCGTTTTTTCCTGAATATATTCAGGAAAAAACGCATACGCCCTTTTTGGCCCACCAAGCAACCTGGAAAGGCAAATCAGCGTTTCAAAGAAGTTTCGCTTCCCATCGGTCAAAAGGGTCATGCTGCAAAAAGTGTCAAAACCAGAAATGCAGGACAGGCCATGGAGAAATGGCAGCCTTGCTACGCTGATGGGCGGGATGTAAATAGCCAACAGCCACTCTGGAGAAGTGTACGGTGTGTCCTGAAACATCGAAAAAACACAGCTTAGGGAGCATAGGGCACCTCCACTCATGGGCGTATAAATTGGGAAAACTAAAAATCAGCAAGACACAGGCACCCAAAAGTTTAGGGCTGCTCTGTTGACAAGAACCTCCACTTCATGACACCTTAAATATCCCAGGAAAGAGAAAAATGGATAAAGAAGTTGTAGTTCTTATGTACAATGGACTATCACTCAGACATGAAATCAATGGCATAAGGCTAGTAGAAGCAAGATGAGTGGATTTAGGTATGACGATTCTAAGTGAAATAAGTCACACAGAAAAAGACACTTATCATAAGCTATCACTTATAGAGGGAATGTAAAAACCGCTACACTTGAACTGAATTACAAAACAGAACAGAGTCACACGTTTAGAAAACACACTATGGCTGCTTAACGGGAAAGGTGAGGTGGGGTGATGCATAAAACAAGGGTTTCAAATTCGCTCAGATACTGTTCCATACACCCAATATGTAATAGACAAGACGTACTCCTTGCTCACTGAACTGGACTCAACACCCCCTATTCACCGCACAAGAATATATCTGACTAGTAAGAATCGTAAAACCTATGTATTGATATCTCTCTGGAAGTGAGCCAAGTGGGTGTAAAGCCGCATAAACACAGCCGTGAAAAGCAGCTAAACCCCATTATAAAAATAAATTACTTTTAAAAACCCGTAAAACAAAGACAGTGAAAGAGAGAGAAATTCTTACAAAATTCGTTCAGGGGCTGTGATGCAACCTGGATTGACCATATCTAGACCCACACTGGGATGAGACATAAGGGTGGACACTCTTGGGGCTGAGAGGTTGGGTGAGCAAACTCAGACCCTTTAAAGTAATACTGCGTGGTACCCATCCCATGGGTCCCAAATCTCCAGGTTCAAAGGCATCTTCCTACATCGAAAACATGCATGAGAAACCCAGAAGATGGTACACCGTGTGATTTTGAAAGGTTTCTAAAACGCACCCCATTTCTCATCTCCTTGTGCTCGGGTTCACCTTTCCAGCTACTTTACTAGCAATCTCCCTACTTGGAGAATCAGCACCTTTAAGCTCCTGTTCCCTACAGGTTGCAATTTGTCCTGAGAATGAACGGGAAGAGGGGCAAATAATGAGAGACTAGATCTAGGTGTTGGGACAGGCACAGGTCACTCTATTTTCCCATCAGGAAGAAGAATTAAACACAGGCTCAGCCTGCCGCCGGGAACCAGAATAGGGCCTGAGGCAATCCCGTGCTTTTGCGGCCAGCTACCAAAAAAGCGAGTTGAAAAATGGAGCTCAGGGACACTGCAATTCACAAACCCGCAGAGTTATAAATGATAACTCTCATCCACAGATATATTGAGGGAAGGCAACGAAGAGGATTTGAAAGCAAGGCAGAATTGCAGGAAACAGATTTCAGGAGGTAGATTCGAATCGCCTTTAAAGCACATGAAAAGCGGCAAAACGTCGACAATGATGCCCTTGGCCAAAAAGGGCGTATGCGTTTTTTCCTGAATATATTCAGGAAAAAACGCATACGCCCTTTTTGGCCAACCAAGCAACCTGGAAAGGCAAATCAGCGCTTCAAAGAAGTTTCACTTCCCATCAGTCAAAAGGGTGATGCTGCAAAAAGTGTCAAAACCAGAAATGCAGGACAGGCCATGGAGAAATGGCAGCCTTGCTACGCTGATGGGCGGGATGTAAATTGCCAACAGCCACTCTGGAGGAGTGTACAGTGTGTCCTGAAACATCGAAAAAACACAGCTTAGGGAGCATAGGGCACGTCCACTCATGGGCGTATAAATTGGGAAAACTAAAAATCAGCAAGACACAGGCACCCCAATGTTTAGGGCTGCTATGTTGACAAGAACCTCCACTTCATGACACCTTAAATATCCCAGGAAAGAGAAAAATGGATAAAGAAGTTGTGGTCCTTATGTACAAAGGAATATCACTCAGACATGAAATCAATGTCATAAGGCTAGTAGAAGCAAGATGAGTGGATTTAGGTATGACGATTCTAAGTGAAATAAGTCACACAGAAAAAGACACTTATCATAAGCTATCACTTATAGAGGGAATGTAAAAACCGCTACACTTGAACTGAATTACAAAACAGAACAGAGTCACACGTTTAGAAAACACACTATGGCTGCTTAACGGGAAAGGTGAGGTGGGGTGATGCATAAAACAAGGGTTTCAAATTCGCTCAGATACTGTTCCATACACCCAATATGTAATAGACAAGACCTACTCCTTGCTCAGTGAACTGGACTCAACACCCCCTATTCACCGCACAAGAATATATCTGACTAGTAAGAATCGTAAAACCTATGTATTGATATCTCTCTGGAAGTGAGCCAAGTGGGTGTAAAGCCGCATAAACACAGCCGTGAAAAGCAGCTAAACCCCATTATAAAAATAAATTACTTTTAAAAACCCGTAAAACAAAGACAGTGAAAGAGAGAGAAATTCTTACAAAATTCGTTCAGGGGCTGTGATGCAACCTGGATTGACCATATCTAGACCCACAGCTGGATGAGACATAAGGGTGGACACTCTTGGGGCTGAGAGGTTGGGTGAGCAAACGCAGACCCTTTAAAGTAATACTGTGTGGTACCCATCCCATGGGTCCCAAATCTCCAGGTTCAAGGGCATCTTCCTACATCGAAAACATGCATGAGAAACCCAGAAGATGGTACACCGTGTGATTTTGAAAGGTTTCTAAAACGCACCCCATTTCTCATCTTCTTGTGCTCGGGTTCGCCTTTCCAGCTATTTTACTAGCAATCTCCCTACTTGGAGAATCAGCACCTTTAAGCTCCTGTTCCCTACAGGTTGCAATTTGTCCTGAGGATGAACGGGAAGAGGGGCAACCAATGAGAGACTAGATCTAGGTGTTGGGACAGGCCCAGGTCACTCTATTTTCCCATCAGAAAGAAGAATTAACCACAGGCTCAGCATGCCGCCAGGAACCAGAATAGGGCCTGAGGCAATCCCGCGCTTTTGCGGCCAGCTCCCAAAAAAGCGAGTTGAAAAATGGAGCTCAGGGACACTGCAATTCACAAACCCGCAGAGTTATAAATGATAACTCTCATCCACAGATATATTGAGGGAAGGCAACGAAGAGGATTTGAAAGCAAGGCAGAATTGCAGGAAACAGATTTCAGGAGGTAGATTCGAATCGCATTTAAAGCACATGAAAAGCGGCAAAACGTCGACAATGATGCCCTTGGCCAAAAAAGGCGTATGCGTTTTTTCCTGAATATATTCAGGAAAAAACGCATACGCCCTTTTTGGCCAACCAAGCAACCTGGAAAGGCAAATCAGCGCTTCAAAGAAGTTTCGCTACCCATCGGTCAAAAGGGTCATGCTGCAAAAAGTGTCAAAACCAGAAATGCAGGACAGGCCATGGAGAAATGGCAGCCTTGCTACGCTGATGGGCGGGATGTAAATTGCCAACAGCCACTCTGGAGAAGTGTACGGTGTGTCCTGAAACATTGAAAAAACACAGCTTAGGGAGCATAGGGCCCCTCCACTCATGGGCGTATAAATTGGGAAAACTAAAAATCAGCAAGACACAGGCACCCAAAAGTTTAGGGCTGCTCTGTTGACAAGAACCTCCACTTCATGACACCTTAAATATCCCAGGAAAGAGAAAAATGGATAAAGAAGTTGTAGTTCTTATGTACAATGGAATATCACTCAGACATGAAATCAATGTCATAAGGCTAGTAGAAGCAAGATGAGTGGATTTAGGTATGACGATTCTAAGTGAAATAAGTCACACAGAAAAAGACACTTATCATAAGCTATCACTTATAGAGGGAATGTAAAAACCGCTACACTTGAACTGAATTACAAAACAGAACAGAGTCACACGTTTAGAAAACACACTATGGCTGCTTAACGGGAAAGGTGAGGTGGGGTGATGCATAAAACAAGGGTTTCAAATTCGCTCAGATACTGTTCCATACACCCAATATGTAATAGACAAGACCTACTCCTTGCTCAGTGAACTGGACTCAACACCCCCTATTCACCGCACAAGAATATATCTGACTAGTAAGAATCGTAAAACCTATGTATTGATATCTCTCTGGAAGTGAGCCAAGTGGGTGTAAAGCCGCATAAACACAGCCGTGAAAAGCAGCTAAACCCCATTATAAAAATAAATTACTTTTAAAAACCCATAAAACAAAGACAGTGAAAGAGAGAGAAATTCTTACAAAATTCGTTCAGGGGCTGTGATGCAACCTGGATTGACCATATCTAGACCCACAGCTGGATGAGACATAAGGGTGGACACTCTTGGGGCTGAGAGGTTTGGTGAGGTTGGGTGAGCAAACGCAGACCCTTTAAAGTAATACTGTGTGGTACCCATCCCATGGGTCCCAAATCTCCAGGTTCAAGGGCATCTTCCTACATCGAAAACATGCATGAGAAACCCAGAAGATGGTACACCGTGTGATTTTGAAAGGTTTCTAAAACGCACCCCATTTCTCATCTTCTTGTGCTCGGGTTCGCCTTTCCAGCTATTTTACTAGAAATCTCCCTACTTGGAGAATCAGCACCTTTAAGCTCCTGTTCCCTACAGGTTGCAATTTATCCTGAGGATGAACGGGAAGAGGGGCAACCAATGAGACACTAGATCTAGGTGTTGGGACAGGCCCAGGTCACTCTATTTTCCCATCAGGAAGAAGAATTAACCACAGGCTCAGCCTGCCGCCAGGAACCAGAATAGGGACTGAGGCAATCCCGCGCTTTTGCGGCCAGCTACCAAAAAAGCGAGTTGAAAAATGGAGCTCAGGGACACTGCAATTCACAAACCCGCAGAGTTATAAATGATAACTCTCATCCACAGATATATTGAGGGAAGGCAACGAAGAGGATTTGAAAGCAAGGCAGAATTGCAGGAAACAGATTTCAGGAGGTAGATTCGAATCGCCTTTAAAGCACATGAAAAGCGGCAAAACGTCGACAATGATGCCCTTGGCCAAAAAAGGCGTATGCGTTTTTTCCTGAATATATTCAGGAAAAAACGCATACGCCCTTTTTGGCCCACCAAGCAACCTGGAAAGGCAAATCAGCGTTTCAAAGAAGTTTCGCTTCCCATCGGTCAAAAGGGTCATGCTGCAAAAAGTGTCAAAACCAGAAATGCAGGACAGGCCATGGAGAAATGGCAGCCTTGCTACGCTGATGGGCGGGATGTAAATAGCCAACAGCCACTCTGGAGAAGTGTACGGTGTGTCCTGAAACATCGAAAAAACACAGCTTAGGGAGCATAGGGCACCTCCACTCATGGGCGTATAAATTGGGAAAACTAAAAATCAGCAAGACACAGGCACCGAAAAGTTTAGGGCTGCTCTGTTGACAAGAACCTCCACTTCATGACACCTTAAATATCCCAGGAAAGAGAAAAATGGATAAAGAAGTTGTAGTTCTTATGTACAATGGACTATCACTCAGACATGAAATCAATGGCATAAGGCTAGTAGAAGCAAGATGAGTGGATTTAGGTATGACGATTCTAAGTGAAATAAGTCACACAGAAAAAGACACTTATCATAAGCTATCACTTATAGAGGGAATGTAAAAACCGCTACACTTGAACTGAATTACAAAACAGAACAGAGTCACACGTTTAGAAAACACACTATGGCTGCTTAACGGGAAAGGTGAGGTGGGGTGATGCATAAAACAAGGGTTTCAAATTCGCTCAGATACTGTTCCATACACCCAATATGTAATAGACAAGACGTACTCCTTGCTCACTGAACTGGACTCAACACCCCCTATTCACCGCACAAGAATATATCTGACTAGTAAGAATCGTAAAACCTATGTATTGATATCTCTCTGGAAGTGAGCCAAGTGGGTGTAAAGCCGCATAAACACAGCCGTGAAAAGCAGCTAAACCCCATTATAAAAATAAATTACTTTTAAAAACCCGTAAAACAAAGACAGTGAAAGAGAGAGAAATTCTTACAAAATTCGTTCAGGGGCTGTGATGCAACCTGGATTGACCATATCTAGACCCACACTGGGATGAGACATAAGGGTGGACACTCTTGGGGCTGAGAGGTTGGGTGAGCAAACTCAGACCCTTTAAAGTAATACTGCGTGGTACCCATCCCATGGGTCCCAAATCTCCAGGTTCAAAGGCATCTTCCTACATCGAAAACATGCATGAGAAACCCAGAAGATGGTACACCGTGTGATTTTGAAAGGTTTCTAAAACGCACCCCATTTCTCATCTCCTTGTGCTCGGGTTCACCTTTCCAGCTACTTTACTAGCAATCTCCCTACTTGGAGAATCAGCACCTTTAAGCTCCTGTTCCCTACAGGTTGCAATTTGTCCTGAGAATGAACGGGAAGAGGGGCAAATAATGAGAGACTAGATCTAGGTGTTGGGACAGGCACAGGTCACTCTATTTTCCCATCAGGAAGAAGAATTAAACACAGGCTCAGCCTGCCGCCGGGAACCAGAATAGGGCCTGAGGCAATCCCGTGCTTTTGCGGCCAGCTACCAAAAAAGCGAGTTGAAAAATGGAGCTCAGGGACACTGCAATTCACAAACCCGCAGAGTTATAAATGATAACTCTCATCCACAGATATATTGAGGGAAGGCAACGAAGAGGATTTGAAAGCAAGGCAGAATTGCAGGAAACAGATTTCAGGAGGTAGATTCGAATCGCCTTTAAAGCACATGAAAAGCGGCAAAACGTCGACAATGATGCCCTTGGCCAAAAAGGGCGTATGCGTTTTTTCCTGAATATATTCAGGAAAAAACGCATACGCCCTTTTTGGCCAACCAAGCAACCTGGAAAGGCAAATCAGCGCTTCAAAGAAGTTTCACTTCCCATCAGTCAAAAGGGTGATGCTGCAAAAAGTGTCAAAACCAGAAATGCAGGACAGGCCATGGAGAAATGGCAGCCTTGCTACGCTGATGGGCGGGATGTAAATTGCCAACAGCCACTCTGGAGAAGTGTACGGTGTGTCCTGAAACATCGAAAAAACACAGCTTAGGGAGCATAGGGCACGTCCACTCATGGGCGTATAAATTGGGAAAACTAAAAATCAGCAAGACACAGGCACCCCAAAGTTTAGGGCTGCTCTGTTGACAAGAACCTCCACTTCATGACAACTTAAATATCCCAGGAAAGAGAAAAATGGATAAAGATGTTGTGGTCCTTATGTACAATGGAATATCACTCAGACATGAAATCAATGTCATAAGGCTAGTAGAAGCAAGATGAGTGGACTTAGGTACGACGATTCTAAGTGAAATAAGTCACACAGAAAAAGACACTTATCATAAGCTATCACTTATAGAGGGAATGTAAAAACCGCTACACTTGAACTGAATTACAAAACAGAACAGAGTCACACGTTTAGAAAACACACTATGGCTGCTTAACGGGAAAGGTGAGGTGGGGTGATGCATAAAACAAGGGTTTCAAATTCGCTCAGATACTGTTCCATACACCCAATATGTAATAGACAAGACCTACTCCTTGCTCAGTGAACTGGACTCAACACCCCCTATTCACCGCACAAGAATATATGTGACTAGTAAGAATCTTAAAACCTATGTATTGATATCTGTCTGGAAGTGAGTCAAGTGGGTGTAAAGCCGCATAAACACAGCCGTGAAAAGCAGCTAAACCCCAATATAAAAATAAATTACTTTTAAAAACCCGTAAAACAAAGAGTGAAAGAGAGAGAAATTCTTACACAATTCGTTCAGGGGCTGTGATGCAACCTGGATTGACCATATCTAGACCCACACTGGGATGAGACATAAGGGTGGACACTCTTGGGGCTGAGAGGTTGGGTGAGCAAACTCAGACCCTTTAAATTAATACTGCGTGGTACCCATTCCATGGGTCCCAAATCTCCAGGTTCAAAGGCATCTTCCTACATCGAAAACATGCATGAGAAACCCAGAAGATGGTACACAGTGTGATTTTGAAAGGTTTCTAAAACGCACCCAATTTCTCATCTCCTTGTGCTCGGGTTCGCCTTTCCAGCTACTTTACTAGCAATCTCCCTACTTGGAGAATCAGCACCTTTAAGCTCCTGTTCCCTACAGGTTGCAATTTGTCCTGAGAATGAACGGGAAGAGGGGCAAATAATGAGAGACTAGATCTAGGTGTTGGGACAGGCACAGGTCACTCTATTTTCCCATCAGGAAGAAGAATTAAACACAGGCTCAGCCTGCCGCCGGGAACCAGAATAGGGCCTGAGGCAATCCCGCGCTTTTGCGGCCAGCTCCCAAAAAAGACAGTTGAAAAATGGAGCTCAGGGGCACTGCAATTCACAAACCTGCTGAGTTATAAATGATAACTCTCGTCCACAGATATATTGAGGGAAGGCAACGAAGAGGATTTGAAAGCAAGGCAGAATTGCAGGAAACAGGTTTCAGGATGTAGATTCGAATCGCCTTTAAAGCACATGGAAAGTGGCAAAACGTCGACAGTGATGCCCTTGGCCAAAAAGGGCGTATGCGTTTTTTCCTGAATATATTCAGGAAAAAACGCATACGCCCTTTTTGGCCAACCAAGCAAACTGGAAATGCAAATCAGCGCTACAAAGAAGTCTCGCTTCCCATCGGTCAAAAGGGCCATGCTGCAAAAAGTGTCAAAACCAGAAATGCAGGACAGGCCATGGAGAAATGGCAGCCTTGCTACGCTGATGGGCGGGATGTAAATTGCCAACAGCCACTCTGGAGGAGTGTACAGTGTGTCCTGAAACATCGAAAAAACACAGCTTAGGGAGCATAGGGCACGTCCACTCATTGGCGTATAAATTGGGAAAACTGAAAATCAGCAAGACACAGGCACCCCAATGTTTAGGGCTGCTATGTTGACAAGAACCTCCACTTCATGACACCTTAAATATCCCAGGAAAGAGAAAAATGGATAAAGAAGTTGTGGTCCTTATGTACAAAGGAATATCACTCAGACATGAAATCAATGTCATAAGGCTAGTAGAAGCAAGATGAGTGGATTTAGGTATGACGATTCTAAGTGAAATAAGTCACACAGAAAAAGACACTTATCATAAGCTATCACTTATAGAGGGAATGTAAAAACCGCTACACTTGAACTGAATTACAAAACAGAACAGAGTCACACGTTTAGAAAACACACTATGGCTGCTTAACGGGAAAGGTGAGGTGGGGTGATGCATAAAACAAGGGTTTCAAATTCGCTCAGATACTGTTCCATACACCCAATATGTAATAGACAAGACCTACTCCTTGCTCAGTGAACTGGACTCAACACCCCCTATTCACCGCACAAGAATATATCTGACTAGTAAGAATCGTAAAACCTATGTATTGATATCTCTCTGGAAGTGAGCCAAGTGGGTGTAAAGCCGCATAAACACAGCCGTGAAAAGCAGCTAAACCCCATTATAAAAATAAATTACTTTTAAAAACCCGTAAAACAAAGACAGTGAAAGAGAGAGAAATTCTTACAAAATTCGTTCAGGGGCTGTGATGCAACCTGGATTGACCATATCTAGACCCACAGCTGGATGAGACATAAGGGTGGACACTCTTGGGGCTGAGAGGTTGGGTGAGCAAACGCAGACCCTTTAAAGTAATACTGTGTGGTACCCATCCCATGGGTCCCAAATCTCCAGGTTCAAGGGCATCTTCCTACATCGAAAACATGCATGAGAAACCCAGAAGATGGTACACCGTGTGATTTTGAAAGGTTTCTAAAACGCACCCCATTTCTCATCTTCTTGTGCTCGGGTTCGCCTTTCCAGCTATTTTACTAGCAATCTCCCTACTTGGAGAATCAGCACCTTTAAGCTCCTGTTCCCTACAGGTTGCAATTTGTCCTGAGGATGAACGGGAAGAGGGGCAACCAATGAGAGACTAGATCTAGGTGTTGGGACAGGCCCAGGTCACTCTATTTTCCCATCAGTAAGAAGAATTAACCACAGGCTCAGCATGCCGCCAGGAACCAGAATAGGGCCTGAGGCAATCCCGCGCTTTTGCGGCCAGCTCCCAAAAAAGCGAGTTGAAAAATGGAGCTCAGGGACACTGCAATTCACAAACCCGCAGAGTTATAAATGATAACTCTCATCCACAGATATATTGAGGGAAGGCAACGAAGAGGATTTGAAAGCAAGGCAGAATTGCAGGAAACAGATTTCAGGAGGTAGATTCGAATCGCATTTAAAGCACATGAAAAGCGGCAAAACGTCGACAATGATGCCCTTGGCCAAAAAAGGCGTATGCGTTTTTTCCTGAATATATTCAGGAAAAAACGCATACGCCCTTTTTGGCCAACCAAGCAACCTGGAAAGGCAAATCAGCGCTTCAAAGAAGTTTCGCTACCCATCGGTCAAAAGGGTCATGCTGCAAAAAGTGTCAAAACCAGAAATGCAGGACAGGCCATGGAGAAATGGCAGCCTTGCTACGCTGATGGGCGGGATGTAAATTGCCAACAGCCACTCTGGAGAAGTGTACGGTGTGTCCTGAAACATCGAAAAAACACAGCTTAGGGAGCATAGGGCACGTCCACTCATGGGCGTATAAATTGGGAAAACTAAAAATCAGCAAGACACAGGCACCCCAAAGTTTAGGGCTGCTCTGTTGACAAGAACCTCCACTTCATGACAACTTAAATATCCCAGGAAAGAGAAAAATGGATAAAGAAGTTGTGGTCCTTATGTACAATGTAATATCACTCAGACATGAAATCAATGTCATAAGGCTAGTAGACGCAAGATGAGTGGACTTAAGTACGACGATTCTAAGTGAAATAAGTCACATAGAAAAAGACACTTATCATAAGCTATCACTTATAGAGGGAATGTAAAAACCGCTACACTTGAACTGAATTACAAAACAGAACAGAGTCACACGTTTAGAAAACACACTATGGCTGCTTAACGGGAAAGGTGAGGTGGGGTGATGCATAAAACAAGGGTTTCAAATTCGCTCAGATACTGTTCCATACACCCAATATGTAATAGACAAGACCTACTCCTTGCTCAGTGAACTGGACTCAACACCCCCTATTCACCGCACAAGAATATATGTGACTAGTAAGAATCTTAAAACCTATGTATTGATATCTCTCTGGAAGTGAGTCAAGTGGGTGTAAAGCCGCATAAACACAGCCGTGAAAAGCAGCTAAACCCCATTATAAAAATAAATTACTTTTAAAAACCCGTAAAACAAAGACAGTGAAAGAGAGAGAAATTCTTACAAAATTCGTTCAGAGGCTGTGATGCAACCTGGATTGACCATATCTAGACCCACAGCTGGATGAGACATAAGGGTGGACACTCTTGGGGCTTAGAGGTTGGGTGAGGTTGGGTGAGCAAACGCACACCCTTTAAAGTAATACTGTGTGGTACCCATCCCATGGGTCCCAAATCTCCAGGTTCAAGGGCATCTTCCTACATCGAAAACATGCATGAGAAACCCAGAAGATGGTACACCGTGTGATTTTGAAAGGTTTCTAAAACGCACCCAATTTCTCATCTCCTTGTACTCCGGTTCGCCTTTCCAGCTACTTTACTAGCAATCTCTCTACTTGGGGAATCAGCACCTTTAAGCTCCTGTTCCCTACAGGTTGCAATTTCTCCTGAGGATGAACGGGAAGAGGGGCAACCAATGAGAGACTAGATCTAGGTGTTGGGACAGGCCCAGGTCACTCTATTTTCCCATCAGGAAGAAGAATTAACCACAGGCTCAGCCTGCCGCCAGGAACCAGAATAGGGCCTGAGGCAATCCCGCGCTTTTGCGGCCAGCTCCCAAAAAAGCGAGTTGAAAAATGGAACTCAGGCACACTGCAGTTCACAAACCCGCAGAGTTATAAATGATAACTCTCATCCACAAATGTATTGAGGGAAGGCAACGAAGAGTATTTGAAAGCAAGGCAGAATTGCAGGAAACAGGTTTCAGGAGGTAGATTCGAATCGCCTTTAAAGCACATGAAAAGTGGCAAATCTTCGACAATGATGCCCTTGGCCAAAAAGGGCGTATGTGTTTTTTCCTGAATATATTCAGGAAAAAACGCATACACCCTTTTTTGCCAACCAAGCAACCTGGAAAGGCAAATCAGCGCTACAATGAAGTCTCGCTTCCCATCGGTCAAAAGGGCCATGCTGCATAAAGTGTCAAAACCAGAAATGCAGGACAGGCCATGGAGAAATGGCAGCCTTGCTACGCTGATGGGCGGGATGTAAATTGCCAACAGCCACTCTGAAGAAGTGTACGGTGTGTCCTGAAACATCGAAAAAACACAGCTTAGGGAGCATAGGGCACGTCCACTCATGGGCGTATAAATTGGGAAAACTAAAAATCAGCAAGACACAGGCACCCCAATGTTTAGGGCTGCTCTGTTGACAAGAACCTCCACTTCATGACACCTTAAATATCCCAGGAAAGAGAAAAATGGATAAAGAAGTTGTGGTCCTTATGTACAAAGGAATATCACTCAGACATGAAATCAATGTCATAAGGCTAGTAGAAGCAAGATGAGTGGATTTAGGTATGACAATTCTAAGTGAAATAAGTCACACAGAAAAAGACACTTATCATAAGCTATCACTTATAGAGGGAATGTAAAAACCGCTACACTTGAACTGAATTACAAAACAGAACAGAGTCACACGTTTAGAAAACACACTATGGCTGCTTAACGGGAAAGGTGAGGTGGGGTGATGCATAAAACAAGGGTTTCAAATTCGCTCAGATACCGTTCCATACACCCAATATGTAATAGACAAGACCTACTCCTTGCTCAGTGAACTGGACTCAACACCCCCTATTCACCGCACAAGAATATATGTGACTAGTAAGAATCTTAAAACCTATGTATTGATATCTGTCTGGAAGTGAGTCAAGTGGGTGTAAAGCGGCATAAACACAGCAGTGAAAAGTAGCGAATCCCCATTTTAAATTAAATAACTTTAAAAAACCCAAAAAAATAAGACAGTGATAGAGAGAGGAAATTTTACATAATTCGTTCCTGGGCTGTGATGCAACCTTGTTTGATCATATCTAGACCCACAGCTGGATGAGAAATAAAGCTGGACACTCTTGCAGCTGAAGGACTCTTTCCCTAGTTACCAGATTGGGGAACGTAAAAAGGCTGCCGCCCTCTGGCCGTTACCTGCAAATGCAGCTTTAAAATCTGTGTTAATGGTCACTTCATATGAACAAGTACTTCAGGGCTGTAAATGAAACCTGCCCTCAAAATGTCTTGAGGGAGGTAGTGGCCAAAACTTTTCAAAATGTGACACTTACTTTAAGAAAACAATTTGAAGAACTAAGCTGTAATCACAGTTTGATAAATAAAAAGAGCATGCTTTAAAGATCAATTTCAACAGATTATGGGACACATGCAAATTCAGCCACACAGAGGTATCAGCTCGCACCTGTTAGAATAACCAGCAGCAAGCAAACTACAAACAATAAATATTGAAGGTGTTTTGGAGAAATGCATACCCTCAATTTTAAGTGGGACATAACCTGGAAAGAGCCACTAATGAGAACTGAATGGTGGTGCCTTTAAAACGTACACACTGAGCTACCATATGATACAGCAAGCCCACTCCTTGGCCTATAACATAAGGAGATAGAACTGGAAAGACACAGGCAAGCAAATGTGCATTGCAGCAGTATTACAATAACCAAGACATGGAGGCAACCAAAAAGTCCATCAAGAGGTGCGTGGCCAAAGAATAACTGGTACACGTACAGGTGGAATATTAGCCAGGGAAAAAAACAAAACAATGCCATTTGCAGCACTGTGTATGATTCTTGAGTTAATCAGGCAAATTGTACTAAGTCAGAAAGCAAAAGACACATATCCTATAATATCACTTATAGGTCTTAGCTAAAAATTGATACCAATGAAGATATTTCCACAGAGAAATGCAATCACAGATTCATTAAACAAACTTAGGGTTCACCAAATGGAAAGGTGTGAGGATTGGATACATTAGGATATTGGGGTTAAGATAGATATAGAAACACATGTGAAATATGTAATCACCAAAGACCTACGTAATACCAAGACAAGACTACTCAACATGGTGTCATAACCTACATGGGAAAATGATCCAAAGAAGAATAGATATATGTATATGTTTAAAAGAACCACATCTTGCACACCTAGAAGAAACAAAACATTTTAATCAAATTTGCTCTGACAAAAAATAAAAATTAAATTAAAAAAAGAACAAGAAGTAATGAGACATAAACTTAAGGGGCTTTGTGCTGGCACATTGCATTCTAATTTACAACCAGAACATGACTTCCATTAAGGCTCTGTCATCACTAATAAAGCAGCTTTATAAGCAATGTTGAAGGTAGCTTAAAAGAAGTCTCACTAATTATTGATAGTAACAAGGAAACAAAGAAAAGTAAAAATCTCACTGCAAAAAGTATACATAGGGTAAGGATAGTAGATCAAACACTGATTAAACTTCTGTAAAGAATAAAAGACAACAGTAGTATGTTTTGTTAAAAAAGAGAGGGCCCAAATAAATCTGAAATGAAAGAGATGATGTTACAACAGACACCACAGAAATACAAAGTATCCTAAGATACACACAGGGTAACTCAGGGCTCAGACTGGACAGAGCCCACTCTCCAGTCCCCTGTACATGACTTACAGGAGCCTCAGGAACTGAGGAGGAGGTCCCTGAGGAGAGGCTCAAGATAGAATATGGTAGGCATTAACATGACTGCATTCATCTTAAACATGCCTGAACTACATTCACACGAGATGATTTTGTCCTGTATGTACATCGGCACCTATAGCCGGAACTGCAGATCTTTGGCTTCAACACCTCTACTGACAACATTAGCTTCACCTGCTGTGGACCGTCTCCTATAGGATTTCTAGAATCACAAAACATCGAAGCTTCACAGGACCCAGAGTCTGTGCGACTCCACACAGAGTCTCAGAGTCTCAACTCCACTCAGATACTCCACTCTTGGAGGGCACACACAAAGTAGTGTGCACATCAGGACCCAGGGGAAGGAGCAGTGACCCCGTAGGGGAATGACCAGAACTACCTGCTACTTTTAGAGGGTCTCCTGCAGAGGCAGCTGGTGGCTGTGGCTGTGGCTCACCGTGAGGACAACAACACTGGCAGCAGAAGTTCTGGGAAATACTCCTTGGTGTGAGCCCTCCCAGAGTCCGCCATTAGCCCCACCAAGAGCAAGGTAGGCTCCAGTGCTGGGTCGCCTCAGGCCAAACAACCAACAGGGAGGGAACCCAGCCCCATGCATCAGCAGACAAGCAGATTCAACTTTTTATTAAAGTTTTATTTAATCCGTAGACAAGCGGATTAAAGCTCTGCCCACCAAAGCAACACCCAGCTCTACCCACCACCAGTCCCTCCCATCAGGAAGCTTGCACAAGCCTCTAAGATAGACTCATCCACCAGAGAGCAGACAGCAGAAGCAAGAAGAACTACAATTCTGCAGCCTGTGGAAGGAAAACCACATTCACAGAAAGATAGACAAAATGAAAAGGCAGAGGACTTTATACCAGATCAAGGAACAAGATAAAACCCCAGAAAAAAACGGAATGAGGTGGAGATAGGGAACCTTCCAGAAAAAGAATTCAGAATAATGATAGTGAAGTTGAGCCAAGACCTTAGAAAAAGAAAGGAGGCAAAGATCGAGAAGACACAAGAAATGCTTAACAAAGACCTAGAAGAATTAAGGAACAAACACCTAGAAGAGTTAAAGAACAAACAAACAGAGGTGAACAATGTAATAACTGAAATGAAAAATACACTAGAAGGAATCAGTAGCAGAATAACTGTGGCAGAAGAACGGATAAGTGGCCTGGAAGACAGAAAGGTGGAAATCACTGCCATGGAACAGAATAAAGAAAAAGAATGAAAATAAATGAAGACACCCCAAGAGTCCTCTGGGACAACATTAAACGCAACAACATTCGCATTATAGGGGTCCCAGAAGGAGAAGAGAGAGAGAAAGGACCCGAGAATATATTTGAAGAGATTATGGTCAAAAACTTCCCTAGCATGGGAAAAGAAATAGCCACCCAAGTCCAGAAGCACAGAGTGTCCCAGGCAGGAGAAACCAAAGGAGAAAAATGACAAGACACATAGTAATCAAATTGACAAAAATTAACGACAAAGAAAAATTATTGAAAGCAGCAAGGGAAAAATGACAAATAACATACAAGGGAAATCCCATAAGGATAACAGCTGATTTCTCAGCAGAAAATCTACAAGCCAGAAGGAAGTGGCATGATAAATTTAAAGTGATGAAAGGGAAGAACCTACAACCAAGGGTACTGCACCCTGCAAAGAGCTCATTCAGATTTGATGGAGAAATCAAAAGCCTTACAGACAAGCAAAAGCTAAGAGAATTCAGCACCATGCAACCAGCTCTACACCAAATGCTAAAAGAACTTCTCTAAGTGGGAAACACAAGAGAAGAAAAGGACCCACCAAGACAAACCCATAACAATTAAGAAAATAGTAGTAGGAACATACATATCGATAATTACCTTAAACGTGAATGCACTAAATGTTCCAACCAAAAGACATAGACTGGCTGAATGGATACAAAAACAAGACCCATATATATGCTGTCTACAAGAGACCCATTTCAGACCTAGGGACACATACAGACTGAAAGTGAGGCGATGGAAAAATATATTCTATGCTAATGAAAATCAAAAGAAAGCTGGAGTAGCAATACTCATATCAGATAAAATAGACTTTAAAATAAAGAATGTTACAAGAGACAAGGAAAGACACTACATAATGGTCAAGGGATCAATCCAAGAAGAAGATATAACAATTATAAATATATATGTACCCAACATAGGAGCACCTCAATGTATAAGGCAACTGCTAACAGCTATAAAAGAGGAAATCGACAGTAACACAATAATAGCGGGGGACTTTAACAGCTCACTTACACCAGTGGAGATCAGCCAGACAGAAAATTAATAAGGAAACACAAGCTTTAAATGACACAATAGACCAGATAGAGTTCATTGATATTTATAGGACATTCCATCCAAAAACAGCAGATTACACGTTCTTCTCAACTGCACACGGAACATTCTCCAGGATAGATCACATCTTGGGTCACAGATAAAGCCTCAGTAAATTTAAGAAAACTGAAATCATATCAAGCAGCTGTTCCGACCACAATGCTATGAGATTAGAAATCAATTACACGGAAAAAACTGTAAAAAACACAAACACATGGAGGCTAAACAATACGTTACTAAATAACCAAGAGATCACTGAAGAAATCAAAGGGGAAATCAAAAACTACCTAGAGACAAATGACAACCAAAACACGATGATCCAAAACCTATGGGATGCAGCAAAAGGAGTTCTAAGAGGGAAGTTTATAGCAATACAAGCCTACCTCAAGAAACAAGAAAAATCTCAAATAAACAATCTAACCTTACACCTAGAGGAACTAGAGAAAGAAGAACAAAACCCAAAGTTAGTAGAAGGAAAGAAATCCTAAAGATCAGAGCAGAAATAAATGAAATAGAAACAAAGAAAACGGAAGCAAAGATCATCAAAACTAAAAGCTGGTTCTTTGAGAAGATAAGCAAAAATGATCAACCTTTAGCCACACTCAAGAAAAAGAGGGAGAGGACGCAAATCAACAAAATTAGAAGTGAAAAAGGAGAAGTTACAACAGACACCACAGGAATACAAAGCATCCTAAGAGACTACTACAAGCAACTCTGTGCCAATAAAATGGACAATCTGGAAGAAATGGACAAATTCTTAGAAAGGTATAACCTTCTAAGACTGAACCAGGAAGAAATAGAAAATATGAACAAACCTATCACAAGCAATGAAATTGAAACTGTGATTAAAAATCTTCCAACAAACAAAAGTCCAGAACCAGATGGCATTACAGGTGAATTCTATCAAACATTTAGAGAAGAGCTAACACCCAACCTTCTCAAATTCTTCAAAACAATTGCAGGGGAAGGAACACTCCCAAACTCATTCTATGAGACCACCATCACCCTGATACCAAAATCAGACAGAGATACTACAAGGAAAGAAAATTATAGACCAATATCCCTGATGAATATAGATGCAAAAATCCTCAACAAAATACTAGCAAACAGAATCGAACAACACATTAAAAGGATCATACACCATGATCAAGTGGGGTTTATCCCAGGGATGCAAGGATTCTTCAATATACACAAATCAATGTGATACACCATATTAACAAATTGTAGAATAAAACCATATGGTCATCTCAATAGATGAAGGAAAAGATTTTGAGAAAATTCAACACTCATTTACGATAAAAACTCTGCAGAGTGTGGGCATAGACGGAAACTACCTCAACATAATAAAGGCCATATATGACAAACCCACAGCAAACAGCATTCTCAATGGTGAAAAACTGAAAGCGTTTCCTCTAAGATCAGGAACAAGACGAGGATGTCCACTCTCACCACTGCTATTCAACATAGTTTTGGAAGTCCTAGCCATGGCAATCAGAGAAGAAAAAGAAATAAAAGGAATACAAAACGGAAAAGAAGAAGTAAAATTGTCACTGTTTGCAGATGACATGATATCATAGATAGAGAATCTTAAAGATGCCACCAGAAAACCACTGGAGCTAATCAATGAATTTGGTAAAGTTGCAGGATACAAAATTAATGCACAGAAATTGCTTGCATTCCTATACACTAACAATGAAAGATCAGAAAGAGAAATTAAGGAAACAATCCCATTACCACTGCAACAAAAAGAATAAAATACCTAGGAATAAACCTACCTAAGGAAGTAAAAGACCTGTACTCAGAAAACTATAAGACACTGATGAAAGAAATCAAAGATGATATAAACAGATGGAGACATATACCATGTCCTTGGATTAGAAGAATCAATATTGTGAAAATGACTATACTACCCAAAGCAATCTACAGATTCAATGCAATCCCGATCAAAATACCTTTGGCATTTTCTACAGAACAAGAAAAAAAATCTTAAAATTTGTAGGGAGACACAAAAGACCCTGGATAGCCAAAGCAGTCTTGAGGGGGAAAAAAAAGAGCTGGAGGAATCAGACTTCCAGACTTCAGACTATATTACAAAGCTACAGTAATCAAGATAATATGGTACTGACACAAACACAGAAATATAGGTCAATAGAAAAGGATAGAAAGCACAGAGATAAACCCACGTACCTATGGTTAACTAATCTATGACAAAGGAGGCAAGGGTATACAATGGAGAAAAGACAGTGTCTTCAGTAAGTGGTGCTGGGAAAACTGGACAGCTACATGTAAAAGAATGAAATTAGTACACTCCCTAACACCATACACAAAAGTAACTCAAAATGGATTAGAGACCTAAATATAAGACCAGCCACTATAAAACTCTTAGAAGAAAACATAAGCAGAACAGTCTATGACATAAATCACAGCAAGATCCTTTTTGACCCACCTCCTAGAGAAATGGAAATAAAAACAAAAATTAAAAAATGGGACCGAATGAAACATAAATTCTTTTGCACAGCAAAGGAAAACTTAAGCAAGATGAAAAGACAACCATCAGAATGGGAGAAAATATTTTCAAATGAAGCAAATGGCAAAGGATTAATCTACAAAAAGCAGCTCATGTAGCTCAATATCACAAAACCAAACAACCCAATCCAAAAATGGGCAGAGGACCTAAATAGAAATTTCTCCAAAGAAGATATACAGGTTGCCAACAAACACATGAAAGGATGCTGAGCATCACTAATCATTAGAGAAATGCAAATCAAAACTACAGTGAGGTATCACCTCACACCAGTCAGAATGGCCATCATCAAAAAATCTACCAACAGTAAATGCTGGAGAGGCATTTATTGGAGAAAAGGGAACCCTCTTGCACTGTAGGTGGGAATGTAAATTGATATAGCCACTAGGGAGAACGGTATGGGGCTTCCTTAAAAACTAAAAATAGAACTACCATACAACCCAGCAAACCCACTCCTGGACATTTACCCTGAGAAAACCATAATTCAAAAAGAGTCATGTACCACAATGTTCACTGTAGCTCTATTTACAATAGCCAGGACATGGAAGCAACCTAAGTGTCCATCAACAGATAAATGGAAAAAGAAGATGTGGCACATATATACGATGGAACATTATTCAGCCATAAAAAGAAACGAAATTGAGTTATTTTTAGTGAGGTGGATGGATCTAGAGTCTGTCCTACAGAGTGAAGTAAGTCAGAAAGAGAAAAACAAATACCATATGCTAACACATATATATGGAATCTAAAAAAAAAAAGTTTATGAAGAACCTAGGGGCAGGAAAGGATTAAGGACACAGACGTAGAGAAAGGACTTGAGGACATGGGGAGAGGGAAGGGTAAGCTGGGACAAAGTGAGAGAGTGGTATGGACATATATACACTACCAAATGTAAAATTGATAGCTACTGGGAAGCAGCCACATAGCACAGGGAGATCAGCTCTGTGCTTTGTGACCACCTAAAAGGGTGGGATAAGGGAGTGAGAGGGAGGTGCAAGAGGGAGGGGATATGGTGTTATAT
The DNA here is from genome assembly GCF_028021215.1 of Eschrichtius robustus. Taxonomy (NCBI): domain Eukaryota; kingdom Metazoa; phylum Chordata; class Mammalia; order Artiodactyla; family Eschrichtiidae; genus Eschrichtius; species Eschrichtius robustus. The sequence goes on along the minus strand of NW_027175285.1, from coordinate 476,843 downwards.
GTATACGCATAGCTGATTCACTTTTTTATACAGCAGAAACTAACACACAATTGTAAAGCAATTATACTCCAATAAAGATGTAAAGAAAAAAAAAAAAAAAGAAAGAAAGCCCAGAGATAAACCTACACACCTATGGCCCGCTAATCTATGACAAAGGAGGCAAGGGTATACAATGGAGAAAAGACAGTCTCTTCAATAAGTGGTGCTGGGAAAAATGGACAGCTACATGTAAAAGAATGAAATTAGAACACTCCCTAACACCATACACAAAAAATAAACTCCAAATGGATTAGAGACCGAAATGTAAGACCGGACACTATAAAACTCTTAGAGGAAAACATAGGAAGAATACTCTTTGACATAAATCACAGCAAGATATTTTTTGATCCACCTCCTAGAGTAATGGAATAAAAAAAAAAAAAAAAAAAAACAAATGGAAGCAAATGAAACCTAAAAGCTTTTGCAAAGCAAAGGAAACTACAAACAAGACGAAAAGACAACCCTCAGAATGGGAGAAAATATTTGCAAACGAATCAATGGACAAAGGATTAATCTCCAATGTATATAAACAGCTCATGCAGCTCAACAGTAAAAAAACAAACAAACCAATCCAAAAATGGGCAGATGACGTAAATAGACATTTGTCCCAAGAAGACATACAGATGACCAAGAAACACATGAAAAGCTACTCAACATCACTAATTATTAGAGAAATATAAACCAAAACTACAATGAGGTATCACCTCACACGAGTTAGAATGGGCATCATCAGAAAATCTACAAACAACAAATGCTGGAGAGGGTGTGGAGAAAAGGGAACCCTCTTACACTATTTGTGGGAATGTAAATTGATACAGTCACTATGGAGAACAGTATGGAGGTTCCTTAAAAAAATAAAAATAGAATAACCATATGACCCAGCAATCCCACTACTGGCCATATACCCAGAGAAAACCATAATTCAAAAAGACATATTCACCACAATATTCATTGCAGCACTATTTACAATAGCCAGGTCATGGAAGCAACCTAAATGCCCATAGACAGACGAACGGAAAAGATGTGCTACATATATAAAATGGAATATTACTCAGCCATAAAAAGGAATGAAATTGGGTCATTTGTAGAGACGTGGATAGATCTAGAGACTGTCATACAGAGTGAAGTAAGTCAGAAAGAGAAAAACAAATATCGTATATTAACGCATACATGTAGAACCTAGAAAAATGGTAAAGATGAACTGGTTTGCAAGGCAGAAATAGAGACACAGATGTAGAGAACAAATGTATGGACACCAAGGGGGGAAAGTGGCAGGGTGGTGGTGGTGGGATGAATTGCAACCCTGGGATTGACACATATACACTTATATGTATAAAATAGATAACCAATAAGAGCCTGCTGTATAAAAAAATGAATAAAATAAATTCAAAAATTAAAAAATAAATAATACTTAAGAAAATAAAACAGAAAAAAAAGTTCTGTCCTTCCCATAGACGTATTTATATGAATGAATGATTTCCATGCTTATATCCATAAATACAAAAAGAGGAATAAAACTTACCTTGAACCAAAAAAGAAAAAAAAAAAAACTGAACCCACTGGTCATACAGAGGAAAACCCTATCAGCGCACTTGCTCCAGTGGTAAACAATTCTTAAGTTGGTCACAGGTGGGGAATCATCTCCCATGCAGCCAGCAGCCCCCACACAAGGAGCGTCCTCATTGCAAAGCTGGGGGACCGTGAGGAGGCGTCTCTGACTAAACGTGAGCTGAGCCCCAGGCCAGCTGCTGCTGAACTTTTCCCACCGTTCCCAGGTAAAACACCTGAATGTGTGCAAAGACTAAAAACTAGAGGAAGGGGCTTGGAGTCACACCAGCGACAGCACGCAGGCCGACTTGGTGCCTGCAGGCCAGCCAGGATGGTCCTGGCCCCGGGCGCTCGTCTGGAAACTTTCCATTTCCCTGCCTGAGGTACCCCTCCTGTCCCGGCCCCCACTGCTTTTTTCCTTCCTTACCTCTGCCCGGGGAGAAATTCCAGCAGCAAGTATGGGTGACACATCCTCTTCTTTAGCAGGTGGCAGCCCGGCAACTCCTGCAGAAAGTCCAGTAGAGCCCCAGTCACAACGGGCCACTCATAGAGCCGTGGGCCCTACTGCCTCCCACCAGCCCAACCCCGAGACTGCTGACGGGGCAGAGAATATGGCGTCAGGCACAGCTGCAGAGGCTTTTGCTGCCTGGAGGGGTGTTTATATTGACCTCAACCCAGGCACACCTGGGAAGGGCTGGCCGGCCGGGTCAGGCTGCCCAGGTCAGCCAATCCTCGCCCCTCAGGGGCTCAGATTTGCAGAAAATGGGCCTTGCTGCACCGGCCAGATCCAAGGAACAGGTGTAGGGTCCCGAGAGTCAGGATAGATAAGGGGCGGCAGCCCTGGCTTGTTTTCTAATCATTTTATCTGGTCCAGGAGTGGGAGACAACTTCAAGAAGACCCTCTGCTAATGAGAGGAACCCAGGAGTCAGGGAGAGGAGGGGTGGTGGGTGGAGACAGAGGCCTGGTGCCCCGGCTGCTGTGGAAGCCCCTAGAAGACCAGGCAGAGGGAGGCCGCACAGAGTGAAGCCTAGGGTCACAGACCTGTTGGAGCTGCTGTTTATTAGTTCAAGCTCTGCTCTGAGGTGCTCTGTGTCAGCTCTGAGTGACAGGTGTGCTGGGGGTGCTCTGCAATGAGGGCTATATGCACAGTTCCTGTGTGCCCAGCCCTGTCGGGGTACCTGTCCACGGGAGCTCCATATCCAGGGAGGGGCATGCCCACGAGAGCCCCGTGGGCTGCTGCGTACCTGCCCAGGTGAGCTCCATATCCTGGGAGGGGCCTGACCATGATGGCCCCATGGGCTGCTGGGTACCTGCCCAGGTGAGCTCCATATCCTGGGAGGGGCCTAACCACCACAGCCCCGTGGGCTGCTGGGTACCTGCCCAGGTGAGCTCCATATCCTGGGAGGGACCTGACCACAAGAGCCCCGTGAGCTGCTGGGGACCTGGTAGAGGACGCCAGGACAGTCAGTGAAGCCACAGAGGATATACATCTAGTAGTTCCTAATTCCTACACCCTGCTGGTCATTCTACCATCCACCAGGACATGGTATTCTGTATTAGACTTCAATGATGCCTTCTTCTGTATTCCATTCGTCCCAGAGTCACAAGAAATTTTGGCTGTGAGTGGCAGGACTCAACATACAACAAAAACAATACTGCTGGGCCGTCCTGCCCCAGGGGTTCAAAAATTCCCACACCATCTTTGGGGAAATGTTAGCTAAAGACCTAAAAAATCTACCTCTGGAGAAGGGAACCCTCCTTCAATATGCAGATGACATTCTGATCACCAGCCCGACTAAGGAGGCCTCTGAACTACCTAGCCAATAAAAGATAGAAGGTGTCCAAGAAAAAGGCTCAAATATCACAAACTAAGGTGACCTTCCTGGGCTTCATTCGCTCAGAATGTCGGAGAAGCCCACCCCAGGAAAGGGAAGAAGCCATTTGCAGCCTCACCCTTCCTGAAACTAGAAGACAGCTTAGGGGTTCCTGGGGAGACCGGGGTTTGCTGCATCTGGATCCCTAACTACAGTCTAATAGCTGGGCCTCTATATGAAACACTGAAAGGAAAAGATGATGATCCTTTTGAATAGAATCCAGAAGCGGCCTTTCAAGAATGGAAAGAGCAGTCAGTTCAGATCCTTGCCCTGGACCTCCCTAAGTTAGCTAAACCCTTTGACCTTTACATTCCTGGTCCAAGGCGAATCGCCCTTGGAGTATTAGTGCAAAAACTGGGACCACTTGAAATGGAACAATGCAAGAATGCCCTCCAGGCATTGGCCAGCCACCCCATCCGACCAGGATACTGGGGGTATCTAAAAACCTGGAAATCAGCAGCCTGCAAGGCCAGCTCCCTCCTAAGGGAAAAGGACGCCACTTGGTGATCCTAACCACCCACCATGCCCTGAAGTTGCAGGGATTGCTCCGTGGGCACAATGACCTCGAGTGAGGAGGCCCTCCAACACCAACCTCCAGAGAGAAAACCTGGAGCAATGGGCCCCCATGACGACTCGTTTGACCATCACTTGACCTGGAGCTTCTCTCAGAAAACAACAAGAGTGTGTCCCAAAAGAGCAGACTATTGCTTACAGGACTTACTGCACCCAGAGCGGAGCTAATAAACTTGGCAGGGGAACCGTAAATAACGCTGCCACCATAGAAAAGCCTACAGACACCGCGGTGACGGCGGCCAATGAGACCGGCTGCACTCCTGGCTACTTCAAAAGGCCGTTGACTGAGTGGCCGTGAAGGTCCTGGATCACCACCGGCCCTGGACTGTCTGGGAGTTGAGCAAGCAGGGCTCTGACACCTGGTGTTGTTTGTACGTTAATTCAGTGGCCTAACTGAAGAAAGCGCAGAGTACTGGTCAGAGCATCTAGGCTAGCAGGAACTGTCAGCCTAAGGGGGCCGAACCAATGTGGAGCATGGTAAAACGGCCCACCCCACCCCCAGCGTCTCTGCACATCTCTTTCCTGGACCCTTAAAGGTCATTAGAATCTATAAAACTTCCAATGCTGGTGCTCAGGCAGACGAGCAGTGAGGGAGGAGGCCTGGGGACAATCAACCTCACCTGGAGGCTGCTTGGGAGAAGTCCTCCCCCTCGCCCCGGGTATGAGGACACCCAACTCAGCACGAAGCATTTACAGAAGAGGTGTCTGCACCCTCAGCACCCCAAGAATGAGGAATGGGACAAAAGGCAGAGGAGGGCTTTGTCACTGGCAAAGCCCATGAAAAATTCCTGGGAGATGAAAATAGAATCTGGGCAATAAAATAAAGTCTAACCATTTTTTCCTTTGTGCTTTGTCTAATTTCACTTGCTCCTAGGTTTCCACATGCAGAGGTCCCACACCCGACACTTCAGACCCGATTTCCTAGTGCAAAATGGCTGGGCCGACACCTCAGCTCGTGGGGCCCCGTGCAGACTCTGCGACATAGAGCCTGAGCTCCAGCCAACCCGGCCCTCGAGAGCTCCGCCCCCTCCCTCCCGCTGACGGTGCCAGGATCTCTACACAGCAGCCCGGCCCACAACCCGCAGGGAAGCACACACTCTCACCTCTCCATTCTCTGATCAAAATATAAAGTTTTCCTTTGCTTCTGAACCAAAGTCAGTCTCGATCTGTTGGCTCCAATGACACTAGGCAGGGAGACCCTTGTTGGGGCCCACTCTGCAGGATCAGTAACAGAATTTGAGAACATTGTAACTTCAAAGAACAGATGTGCGAGCCAAACTGTAATTAACATAGAGCAGTGTATAAGGCTCGTGTAAAATAAGATGTTTCTAACACTTCCATTTGATATTTCCATCACTTTATTATAAGCAAGTTCAGTGGAGGGGTTTGTCTTATTTGTCAGGTCAACAGTAGAGAAATGCAGTGATTTCTTTCCAAGGATGTACATCTAATAATCTTGGTTGAAGTTTCAACCTTGTTTTGACTGATTTTCCATTGAAAATGATACCTCTCTTTCAGCTCCTAGATTTCTGAGAAGTATAAAATCTTATATTTTTTATTACCAAAGGGGAAAGGTGGGAGGAGGGATAAATTAACAGTTTCAGATTAACATATACACACTGCTATGTATAAAATATATCATCAACAAGGAACTACTGTATAACACAGGGAACTATACTCAATATTTTGTAATGACCCCTAAGGGGAAATAATCTGAAAAACAATAGATATCTATATCGACATCATCTATCAACTACAGATAAAATGGAAACTAAAGGAGGCCGATGGTGAGCGTTTCTGAACCTGAAGACTTCAATCATCTAAAGTTCGGACTCTGCCTACGGCCCAAGTCCCTTAATGTACACACATGTACCAGTAGCTTAAAAATTCCCCAGATTGGAGTTCGGGGAGACACTGATTTGGAAAAATCCCTGGTGTTCTCCTTACATACACGGGACCTTTCCTACAGCTAAAACATGCCTGTGACACCCAGAAGATGGAACACGGTTGGATCAGGGAGATTTTGGAAAAGGCACCAAAACTCCTAATTTCCTGGTTGTTGGGGTCACACCTCCAGCCTTTTTCCTTAAAATCTCCCCACCTGAGGATGTCAGCACCTTCAACATCCAGTTGCACAAAATTTGGAATTTTTCGAAAGGAAGAAGGGGAAGGAGGAGAAACAAGGAGAGCCAAGCCCTAGATGTTCGGACAGGCACATGTCACTCTAATTTCCAATCAGGAAGAAGAATTAAGCAAAGGCTTAGCCTGCCACCGGGAACCAGAGTAGGGCCAGAAGCAAAGCAGCGGTTCTGCGGACAGCTCCCAAAAAAGCGAGTTGAAAAATGGAGCTCAGGGGCACTGCAATTCACAAACCTGCAAAGTTATAAATTATAACTATCGTCCAAAACTATATTGAGGGAAGGCAACGAACAGGATTGGAAAGCAAGGCAGAATTGCAGGAAACAGATTTCAGGAGTTAGATTCGAATAGCCCCTAAAGCACATGAAAAGCGGCCAAAAGTCGACAACGATGCACATGGCCAAAAAGAGCATATGTGTTTTTTTTCTGAATAAATTCAGGAAAAAACGCATAGGCCCTTTTTGGCCAACCAAGCAAGCCGGAAATGCAATGCAGCACTACAAAGAAGTCTCACTTCCCATCGGTCAAAAGGGCCTTCCTAAAAAAGTGTAAAAAAAATACAGGAGAGGCCAGGGAGGAAAGGGAGCATTGTTACACTGATGGTCGGGATGTAAATTGCCAATGGCGACTCTGGAGAACGGTACGGTGTTTCCTAAAACATCTAAAAAACACAGCTAGAGAGAAAGGGGCACATCCATTCATGGGCGTATAAATTGGAAAAATTAAAATCAACAAGACACAGGCACCCCAAAGTTTAGGGCTGCTCTGGTTACAAGAACCTCCACTTGTGTACATCTTAAATATCCCAGGGATGAGAAAAATGGTAAAGAAGTTGTGGTACTTATGTACAATGGAATATCACTCAGCCATGAAATCAATATCATAAGGCTAGTAGCAGCATGATGAGTGGATTTAGGTACGATGATTCTAAGTGAAATAAGTCACACAGAAAAAGACACTTATCATAAGATATCACTTATAGAGGGAATGTAAAAACCGTTAGCCTTAAACTGAATTACAAAACAGAACACAGTCACCCATTTTAAAAACACACTATGGCTGCTTAACGGGAAAGGTGAGGTGGGGTGATGCATAAAACAAGGGTTTCAAATTAGCTCAGATACCGTTCCATAAACCCAATATGTAGTAGACAAGACCTACTCCTTGCTCAGTGAACTAGACTCAACACCCCCTATTCAGCGCACAAGAATATATCTGAGTAGTAAGAATCTGAAAACCTATGTATTGATCTCTCTCTGGAAGAGAGTCAAGTGAGTGTAAAGCGGCATAAACACAGCCGTGAAAAGCAGCTAAAACCCATTTTAAAAATAAATTACTTTTAAAAACCCGTAAAACAAAGACAGTGTAAGAGAGAGTAATTCTTACAAAATTCGTTCAGGGGTTGTGATGCAACCTGGATTGACCATATCTAGACCCACAGCTGGATGAGACATAAGGGTGGACACTCTTGGGGCTGAGAGTTTTGGTGAGGTTGGGTGAGCAAACGCAGACCCTTTAAAGTAATACTGCGTGGTCCCCATCCCATGGGTCCCAAATCTCCAGGTTCAAGGGCATCTTCCTACATCAAAAACATGCATGAGTAACCCAGATCATGGTACACTGTCTGATCGGGAAAGGTTTCTGAAACGCACCTCATTTCTCATCTCCTTGTGCTCGGGTTCGCCATTCCAGCTTCTTAACTAGTAATCTCCCTACATGGAGAAACAGCACCTTTAAGCTCCTGTTCCATACAGGTTGCAATTTGTCCTGAGGATGAACGGGAAGAGGGGCAACCAATGAGAGACTAGATCTAGGTGTTGGGACAGGCACAGGTCACTCTATTTTCCCATCAGGAAGAAGAAATAACCACAGGCTCAGCCTGCCGCCCGGAACCAGAATAGGGCCTGAGGCAATCCCGAACTTCTGCGGCCAGCTCCCAAAAAAGCCAGTTGAAAAATGGAGCACATGGGCACTGCAATTCACAAACCTGCAGAGTTATAAATGATAACTCTCGTCCACAAATATATTGAGGGAAGGCAACGAAGAGGAATTGAAAGCAAGGCAGAACTGCAGGAAACACATTTCAGGAGGTAGATTCGAATCGCCTTTAAAGCACATGAAAAGCGGCAAAACGTCGACAATGATGCCCTTGGCCAAAAAGGGCGTATGCGTTTTTTCCTGAATATATTCAGGAAAAAACGCATACGCCCTTTTTGGCCAACCAAGCAACCTGGAAAGGCAAATCAGCGCTACAAAGAAGTCTCGCTTTCGATCCGTCAAAAGGGCCATGCTGAAAAAAGTGTCAAAACCACAAATGCAGGACAGGCCAAGGAGAAATGGGAGCCTTGCCACGCTGATGGGCGGTATGTAAATTGCCAACAGCCACTCTGGAGAAGTGTACGGTGTGTACTGAAACATCGAAAAAACACAGCTTAGGGAGCATAGGGCACTTCCACTCATGGGCGTATAAATTGGGAAAACTAAAAATCACAAGACACAGGCACCACAAAGTTTAGGGCTGCTCTGTTGACAAGAACCTCCACTTCATGACACCTTAAATATCCCAGGAAAGAGAAAAATGGATAAAGAAGTTGTGGTCCTTATGTACAATGGAATATCACTCAGACATGAAATCAATGTCATAAGGCTAGTAGCAGCATGATGAGTGGATTTAGGTACGACGACTCTAAGTGAAATAAGTCACACAGAAAAAGACACTTATCGTAAGCTATCACTTATAGAGGGAATGTAAAAACTGCTACACTTGAACTGAATTACAAAAGAGAACAGAGTCACACGTTTAGAAAACACGCTATGGCTGCTTAACGGGAAAGGTGAGGTGGGGTGATGCATAAAACAAGGGTTTCAAATTAGCACAGATACCGTTCCATACACCCAATATGTAATAGACAAGACCTACTCCTTGCTCAGTGAACTGGACTCAACATCCCCTATTCACCACACAAGTATATATCTGACTAGTAAGAATCTTCAAACCTATGTATTGATATTTCTCTGGAAGTGTGTCAAGTGGGTGTAAAGCCGCATAAACACAGCCGTGAAAAGCAGCTAAACCCCATTATAAAAATAAATTACTTGTAAAAACCCGTAAAACAAAGACAGTGAAAGAGAGAGAAGTTCTTACACAGTTCGTTCAGGGGCCGTGATGCAACCTGGATTGACCAATTCTAGACCAACAGGTGGATGAGACCTAAGGGTGGACACTCTTGGGGCTGAAAGGTTGGGTGAGGTTGGGTGAGCAAACGCAGACCCTTTAAAGTAATACTGCGTGGTACCCATCCCATGGGTCCCAAATCTCCAGGTTCAAGGGCATCTTCCTGCATCGAAAACATGCATGAGAAACCCAGAAGATGGTACACCGTGTGATCGGGAAAGGTTTCTAAAACGCACCTCATTTCTCACCTCCTTGTGCTCGGGTTCGCCATTCCAGCTACTTTACTAGCAATCTCCCTTTTTGGAGAATCAGCACCTTTAACCTCCTGTTCTGTACAGGTTGCAATTTGTCCTGAGGATGAACGGGAAGAGGAGCAACCAATGAGAGACTAGATCTAGGTGTTGGGACAGGCACAGGTCACTCTATTTTCCCATTAGGAAGAAGAATTAACCACAGGCTCAGTCTGCCGCCCGGAACCAGAATAGGGCCTGAGGCAATCCCGCGCTTTTGCGGCCAGCTACCAAAAAAGCGAGTTGAAAAATGGAGCTCAGGGGCACTGCAATTCACAAACCTGCGGAGTTATAAATGATAACTCTAGTCCACAAATATATTGAGGGAAAGCAACGAAGAGGATTTGAAAGCAAGGCAGTATTGCAGGAAACAGATTTCAGGAGGTAGATTCGAATCGCCTTTAAAGCTCAAGAAAAGCGGCAAAACGTCGACAATGATGCCCTTGGCCAAAAAGGGCGTATGCGTTTTTTCCTGAATATATTCAGGAAAAAACGCATACGCCCTTTTTGGCCAACAAAGCAACCTGGAAAGGCAAATCAGCACTACAAAGAAGTCTCGCTTCCCATCGGTCAAAAGGGCAATGTTGAAAAATGTGTCAAAACCACAAATGCAGGACAGGCCATGGAGAAAAGGGAGCCTTGCTACGCTGATGGGCAGGATGTAAATTGCCAACAGTCACTCTGGAGAAGTGTACGGTGTGTCCTGAAACATCGAAAAAACACAGCTTAGGTAGCATAGGACACTTCCACTCATGGGCGTATAAATTGGGAAAACTAAAAATCAGCAAGACACAGGCACCCCAAAGTTTAGGGCTACTCTGTTGACAAGAACCTCCACTTCATGACACCTTAAATATCCCAGGAAAGAGAAAAATGGATAAAGAAATTGTGGTTCTTATGTAAAATGGAATATCACTCTGCCATGAAATCAATGTCATAAGGCCAGTAGACGCAAGATGCGTGTACTTAGGTACGACGATTCTAAGGGAAATAAGTCACACAGAAAAAGACACTTATCAAAAGCTATCACTTATAGAGGGAATGTAAAAACCGCTACACTTGAATTGAATTACAAATTAGAACATAGTCACACATTTAAAACACACTATGGCTGCTTAACGGGAAAGGTGACGTGGGGTGATGCATAAAACAAGGGTTTCAAATTAGCTCAGATACCGTTCCATACACCCAATATGTAATAGAAAAGACCTACTCCTTGCTCAGTGAACTGGACTCAACACCCCCTATTCACCGCACAAGAATATATCTGACTAGTGAGAATCTTAAAACTTATGTATTGATATCTCTCTGGAAGTGAGTCAAGTGGGTGTAAAGCCGCATAAACACAGCTGTGAAAAGCAGCTAAACCCCATTATAAAAATAAATTAGTTTTAAAAACCCATGAAACAAAGACAGTGAAAGACAGAGAAATTCTTACAAAATTCATTCAGGGGTTGTGATGCAACCTGGATTGAAAATATCTAGACCCACAGTTGGATGAGACCTAAGGGTGGACACTCTTGGGGCTGACAGGTTTGGTGAGGTTGGGTGAGCAAACACAGACCCTTTAAGGTAATACTGCGTGGTACCCATCCCATGGGTCACAAATCTCCAGGTTCAAGGGCATCTTCCTACATCGAAAACTTGCATGAGGAACCCAGAAGATGGTACACCGTGTGATTTTGAAAGGTTTCTAAAACGCACCTCATTTCTCATCTCCTTGTGCTCGGGTTCGCCATTCCAGCTACTTTACTAGCAATCTCCCTACTTGGAGAATCAACACCTTTAACCTCCTGTTCTGTACAGGTTGCAATTTGTCCTGAGGATGAACGGGAAGAGGGGCAACCAATGAGAGACTAGATCTAGGTGTTGGGACAGGCACAGGTCACTCTATTTTCCCATCAGGAAGAAGAATTAAGCACAGGCTCAGCCTGCCGCCAGGAACCAGATTAGTGCCTGGGGCAATCCCGCGCTTCTGCGGCCAGCTCCGAAAAAAGCCAGTTGAAAAATGGAGCACATGGGCACTGCAATTCAAAAACCTGCAGAGTTATAAATGATAACTCTCGTCCACAAATATATTGAGGGAAGGCAACGAAGAGGATTTGAAAGCAAGGCAGAGTTGCATGAAACAGGTTTCAGGAGGTAGATTCGAATCGCCTTTCAAGCACATGAAAAGCGGCAAAACGTGGAAAATGATGCCCTTGGCCAAAAAGGGCGTATGCGTTTTTTCCTGAATATATTCAGGAAAAAACGCATACGCCCTTTTTGGTCAACCAAGCAACCTGGAAAGGAAAATCAGCGCTACAAAGAAGTCTCGCTTCCCATGGGTCAAAAGGGCCATGCTGAAAAAAGTGTCAAAACCACAAATGCAGGACAGGCCATGGAGAAATGGGAGCCTTGCCACGCTGATGGGCGGGATGTAAATTGCCAACAGCCACTCTGGAGAAGTATACGGTGTGGCCTGAAACATCGAAAAAACAAAGTTTATGGAGCATAGGGCACTTCCACTCATGGGCGTATAAATTGGGAAAACTAAAAATCAGCAAGACTCAGGCACCCCAAAGTTTAGGGCTGCTCTGTTGACAAGAACCTCCACTTCACGAAACCTTAAATATCCCAGGAAGGAGAAAAATGGATAAAGAAGTCGTGGTCCTTATGTACAATGGAATATCACTCAGCCATGAAATCAATGTCATAAGGCTAGTAGCAGCATGATGAGTGGATTTAGGTACGACGACTCTAAGTGAAATAAGTCACACAGAAAAATACACTTATCAAAAGCTATGACTTATAAAGGGAATGTAAAAACCGCTACAATTGAACTGAATTAAAATCACAACAGAGTCACACAGTTAGAAAACACACTATGGCTGCTTAACGGGAAAGGTGACGTGGGGTGATGCATAAAACAAGGGATTCAAATTAGCTCAGATACCGTTCCATACACCCAATATGTAATAGACAAGACCTACTCCTTGCTCAGTGAACTGGACTCAACACCCCCTATTCACCACACAAGAATATATCTGACTAGTGAGAATCGTAAAACTTATGTATTGATATCTCTCTGGAAGTGAGTCAAGTGGGTGTAAAGCCGCATAAACACAGCCGTGAAAAGCAGCTAAACCCCATTATAAAAATAAATTAGTTTTAAAAACCCATGAAACAAAGACAGTGAAAGAGAGAGAAATTCTTACAAAATTCATTCAGGGGCTGTGACGCAACCTGGATTGACCATATCTAGACCCACAGCTGGATGAGACATAAGGGTGGACACTCTTGGGGCTGAGAGGTTTGGTGTGGTTGGGTGAGCAAATGCAGACCCTTTAAAGTAATACTGTGTGGTACCCATCCCATGGGTCCCAAATCTCCAGGTTCAAAGGCATCTTCCTACATCGAAAACATGCATGAGAAACCCAGAAGATGGTACACCGTGAGATTGGGAAAGTTTCTAAAACGCACCTCATTTCTCAACTCCGTGTGCTCGGGTTCCCCATTCCAGCTACTTTACTAGCAATCTCCCTACTTGGAGAATCAGCACCTTTAACCTCCTGTTCCATACAGGTTGCAATTTGTCCTAAGGATGAATGGGAAGAGGGGCAACCAATGAGAGACTAGATCTAGGTGTTGGGACAGGCACAGGTCACTCTATTTTCCCATCAGGAAGAAGAATTAACCACAGGCTCAGCCTGCCGCCCGGAACCAGAATAGGGCCTGAGGCAAACCCGCGCTTCTGCGGCCAGCTCCCAAAAAAGCCAGTTGAAAAATGGAGCACATGGGCACTGCAATTCACAAACCTGCAGAGTTATAAATGATAACTCTCGTCCACAAATATATTGAGGGAAGGCAACGAAGAGGATTTGAAAGCAAGGCAGTATTGCAGGAAACAGATTTCAGGAGGTAGATTCGAATCGCCTTTAAAGCTCAAGAAAAGGGGCAAAACGTTGACAGTGATGCCCTTGGCCAAAAAAGGCGTATGCGATTTTTCCTGAATATATTCAGGAAAAAACGCATACGCCCTTTTTGGCCAACCAAGCAACCTGGAAAGGCAAATCAGCACTACAAAGAAGTCTCGCTTCCCATCGGTCAAAAGGGCAATGCTGAAAAATGTGTCAAAACCACAAATGCAGGACAGGCCATGGAGAAATGGCAGCCTTGCTACTCTGATGGGCAGGATGTAAATTGCCAACAGCCACTCTGGAGAAGTGTACGGTGTGTCCTGAAACATCGAAAAAACACAGCTTAGGTAGCATAGGACACTTCCACTCATGGGCGTATAAATTGGGAAAACTAAAAATCAGCAAGACACAGGCACCCCAAAGTTTAGGGCTACTCTGTTGACAAGAACCTCCACTTCATGACACCTTAAATATCCCAGGAAAGAGAAAAATGGATAAAGAAGTCGTGGTCCTTATGTACAATGGAATATCACTCAGACATGAAATCAATGTCATAAGGCTAGTAGAAGCAAGATGAGTGGAGTTAGGTACGACGATTCTAAGTGAAATAAGTCACACAGAAAAAGACACTTATCAAAAGCTATCACTTATAGAGGGAATGTAAAAACCGCTACACTTGAATTGAATTACAAATTAGAACATAGTCACACATTTAAAACACACTATGGCTGCTTAACGGGAAAGGTGACGTGGGGTGATGCATAAAACAAGGGTTTCAAATTAGCTCAGATACCGTTCCATACACCCAATATGTAATAGAAAAGACCTACTCCTTGCTCAGTGAACTGGACTCAACACCCACTATTCACCGCACAAGAATATATCTGACTAGTGAGAATCTTAAAACTTATATATTGATATCTCTCTGGAAGTGAGTCAAGTGGGTGTAAAGCCGCATAAACACAGCTGTGAAAAGCAGCTAAACCCCATTATAAAAATAAATTAGTTTTAAAAACCCATGAAACAAAGACAGTGAAAGACAGAGAAATTCTTACAAAATTCATTCAGGGGCTGTGATGCAACCTGGATTGAAAATATCTAGACACACAGTTGGATGAGACCTAAGGGTGGACACTCTTGGGGCTGACAGGTTTGGTGAGGTTGGGTGAGCAAACACAGACCCTTTAAGGTAATACTGCGTGGTACCCATCCCATGGGTCACAAATCTCCAGTTTTAAGGGCATCTTCCTGCATTGAAAACATGCATGAGAAACCCAGAAGATGGTACATCATGTGATCGGGAAAGGTTTCTAAAACGCACCTCATTTCTCATCTCCTTGTGCTCGGGTTCGCCATTCCAGCTACTTTACTAGCAATCTCCCTACTTGGAGAATCAACACCATTAACCTCCGGTTCTGTACAGGTTGCAATTTGTCCTGAGGATGAACGGGAAGAGGGGCAACCAATGAGAGACTAGATGTAGGTGTTGGGACAGGCACAGGTCACTCTATTTTCCCATCAGGAAGAAGAATTAAGCACAGGCTCAGCCTGCCGCCGGGAACCAGATTAGTGCCTGAGGCAATCCCGCGCTTCTGCGGCCAGCTCCGAAAAAAGCCAGTTGAAAAATGGAGCACATGGGCACTGCAATTCACAAACATGCAGAGTTATAAATGATAACTCTCGTCCACAAATATATTGAGGGAAGGCAACGAAGAGGATTTGAAAGCAAGGCAGAGTTGCAGGAAACAGGTTTCAGGAGGTAGATTCGAATCACCTTTCAAGCACATGAAAAGCGGCAAAACGTGGAAAATGATGCCCTTGGCCAAAAAGGGCGTATGCGTTTTTTCCTGAATATATTCAGCAAAAAACGCATATGCCCTTTTTGGCCAACCAAGCAACCTGGAAAGGCAAATCAGCGCTACAAAGAAGTCTCGCTTCCCATCGGTCAAAAGGGCCATGCTGCAAAAAGTGTCAAAACCAGAAATGCAGGACAGGCCATGGAGAAATGGCAGCCTTGCTACGCTGATGGGCGGGATGTAAATTGCCAACAGCCACTCTGGAGAAGTGTACGGTGTGTCCTGAAACATCGAAAAAACACAGCTTAGGGAGCATAGGGCACCTCCACTCATGGGTGTATAAATTGGGAAAACTAAAAATCAGGAAGACACAGGCACCCAAAAGTTTAGGGCTGCTCTGTTGACAAGAACCTCCACTTCATGACAACTTAAATATCCCAGGAAAGAGAAAAATGGATAAAGAAGTCGTGGTCCTTATGTACAATGGAATATCACTCAGACATGTAATCAATGTCATAAGGCTAGTCGAAGCAAGATGAGTGGAGTTAGGTACGACGATTCTAAGTGAAATAAGTCACACAGAAAAAGACACTTATCATAAGCTATCACTTATAGAGGGAATGTAAAAACCACTACACTTGAACTGAATTACAAAACAGAACAGAGTCACACGTTTAGAAAACACACTATGGCTGCTTAACGGGAAAGGTGAGGTGGGGTGATGCATAAAACAAGGGGTTCAAATTCGCTCAGATACCGTTCCATACACCCAATATGTAATAGACAAGACCTACTCCTTGCTCAGTGAACTGGACTCAACACACCCTATTCACCGCACAAGAATATAGGTGACTAGTAAGAATCTTAAAACCTATGTATTGATATATGTCTGGAAGTGAGTCAAGTGGGTGTAAAGCCGCATAAACACAGCCGTGAAAAGCAGCTAAACCCCATTATAAAAATAAATTACTTTTAAAAACCCGTAAAACAAAGACAGTGAAAGAGAGAGAAATTCTTACAAAATTCGTTCAGAGGCTGTGATGCAACCTGGATTGACCATATCTACACGCACAGCTGGATGAGACATAAGGGTGGACACTCTTGGGGCTGAAAGGTTGGGTTAGGTTGGGTGAGCAAACGCAGACCCTTTAAAGTAATACTGCGTGGTACCCATCCCATGGGTCCCATGTCTCCAGGTTCAAGGGCATCTTCCTCCATCGAAAACATGCATGAGAAACTCAGAAGATGGTACACCGTGTGATTTTGAAAGGTTTCTAAAACGCACCTCATTTCTCATCTCCTTGTGCTCGGGTTCGCCATTCCAGCTACTTTACTAGCAATCTCCCTACGTGGAGAATCAGCACCTTTAACCTCCTGTTCTGTACAGGTTGCAATTTGTCCTGGGGATGAACGGGAAGAGGGGCAACCAATGAGAGACTAGATCTAGGTGTTGGGACAGGCACAGGTCACTCTAACTTCCCATCAGGAAGAAGAATTAATCACAGGCTCAGCCTGCCGCCCAGAAGCACAATAGGGCCTGAGGCAATCCCGCGCTTTTGCGGCCAGCTCCCAAAAAAGCGAGTTGAAAAATGGAGCTCAGGGACACTGCAATTCAGAAACCCGCAGAGTTATAAATGATAACTCTCATCCACAGATATATTGAGGGAAGGCAACGAAGAGGATTTGAAAGCAAGGCAGAATTGCAGAAAACAGATTTCAGGAGGTAGATTCGAATCGCCTTTAAAGCACATGAAAAGCGGCAAAACGTCGACAATGATGCCCTTGGCCAAAAAGGGCGTATGCGTTTTTTCCTGAATATATTCAGGAAAAAACGCATACGCCATTTTTGGCCAACCAAGCAACCTGAAAAGGCAAATCAGCGCTACAAAGAAGTCTCGCTTCCCATCGGTCAAAAGGGCCATGCTGCAAAAAGTGTCAAAACCAGAAATGCAGGACAGGCCATGGAGAAATGGCAGCCTTGCTACGCTGATGAGAGGGATGTAAATTGCCAACAGCCTCTCTGGAGAAGTGTACGGTGTGTCCTGAAACATCGAAAAAACACAGCTTAGGGAGCATAGGGCACGTCCACTCATGGGCGTATAAATTGGGAAAACTAAAAATCAGCAAGACACAGGCACCCCAAAGTTTAGGGCTGCTCTGTTGACAAGAACCTCCACTTCATGACACCTTAAATATCCCAGGAAAGAAAAAAATGGATAAAGAAGTTGTGGTCCTTATGTACAATGCAATATCACTCAGACATGAAATCAATGTCATAAGGCTAGTAGAAGCAAGATGAGTGGACTTAGGTACGACGATTCTAAGTGAAATAAGTCACACAGAAAAAGACACTTATCATAAGCTATCACTTATAGAGGGAATGTAAAAACCTGCTACACTTGAACTGAATTACAGAACAGAACAGAATCACACGTTTAGAAAACACACTATGGCTGCTTAAAGGGAAAGGTGAGGTGGGGTGATGCATAAAACAAGGGGTTCAAATTCGCTCAGATACCGTTCCATACACCCAATATGTAATAGACAAGACCTACTCCTTGCTCAGTGAACTGGACTCAACACCCCCTATTCACCGCACAAGAATATATGTGACTAGTAACAATCTTAAAACCTATGTATTGATATCTGTCTGGAAGTGAGTCAAGTGGGTGTAAATCCGCATAAACACAGCCGTGAAAAGCAGATAAACCCCATTATAAAAATAAATTACTTTTAAAAACCCGTAAAACAAAGACAGTGAAAGAGAGACAAATTCTTACAAAATTCGTTCAGGGGCTGTGATGCAACCTGGATTGACCATATCTAGACCCACAGCTGGATGAGACATAAGGGTGGACACTCTTGGGGCTGAGAGGTTGGGTGAGGTTGGGTGAGCAAACGCAGACCCTTTAAAGTAATACTGCATGGTACCCATCCCATGGGTCCCAAATCTCCAGGTTCAAGGGCATCTTCCTACATCGAAATCTTGCATGAGGAACCCAGAAGAAGGTACACCGTGTGATTTTGAAAGGTTTCTAAAACGGACCTCATTTCTCATCTCCTTGTGCTCGGGTTCGCCATTCCAGCTACTTTACTAGCAATCTCCCTACTTGGAGGATCAGCACCTTTAACCTCCTGTTCTGTACAGGTTGCAATTTGTCCTGAGGATGAACGGGAAGAGGGGCAACCAATGAGAGACTAGATCTAGGTGTTGGGACAGGCACAGGTCACTCTATTTTCCCATCAGGAAGAAGAATTAACCACAGGCTCAGCCTGCTGCCAGGAACCAGAATAGGGCCTGAGGCAATCCCGTGCTTTTGCGGCCAGCTCTCAAAAAAGACAGTTGAAAAATGGAGCTCAGGGACACTGCAATTCACAAACCCGCAGAGTTATAAGTGATAACTCTCATCCACAGATATATTGAGGGAAGGCAACGAAGAGGATTTGAAAGCAAGGCAGAATTGCAGGAAACAGATTTCAGGAGGTAGATTCGAATCGCCTTTAAGGCACATGAAAAGCGGCAAAAGGTCGACAATGATGCCCTTGGCTAAAAAGGGCATATGCGTTTTTTCCTGAATATATTCAGGAAAAAACGCATACGCCCTTTTTGGCCAACGAAGCAACCTGGAAAGGCAAATCAGCGCTACAAAGAAGTCTCGCTTCCCATCGGCCAAAAGGGCCATGCTGCAAAAAGTGTCAAAACCAGAAATGCAGGACAGGCCATGGAGAAATGGCAGCCTTGCTACGCTGATGGGCGGGATGTTAATTGCCAGCAGCCACTCTGGAGAAGTGTATGGTGTGTCCTGAAACATCGAAAAAACACAGCTTAGGGAGCGTACGGCACGTCCACTCATGGGCGTATAAATTGGGAAAAAGAAAAATCAGCAAGACACAGGCACCCCAAAGTTTAGGGCTGCTCTGTTGACAAGAACCTCCACTTCATGACAACTTAAATATCCCAGGAAAGAGAAAAATGGATAAAGAAGTCGTGGTCCTTATGTACAATGGAATATCACTCAGACATGAAATCAATGTCATAAGGCTAGTAGAAGCAAGATGAGTGGAGTTAGGTATGACGATTCTAAGTGAAATAAGTCACACAGAAAAAGACACTTATCATAAGCTATCACTTATAGAGGGAATGTAAAAACCGCTACACTTGAACTGAATTACAAAACAGAACAGAGTCACACGTTTAGAAAACACACTATGGCTGCTTAACGGGAAAGGTGAGGTGGGGTGATGCATAAAACAAGGGGTTCAAATTCGCTCAGATACCGTTCCATACACCCAATATGTAATAGACAAGACCTACTCCTTGCTCAGTGAACTGGACTCAACACCCCCTATTCACCGCACAAGAATATAGGTGACTAGTAAGAATCTTAAAACCTATGTATTGATATATGTCTGGAAGTGAGTCAAGTGGGTGTAAAGCCGCATAAACACAGCCGTGAAAAGCAACTAAACCCCATTATAAAAATAAATTACTTTTAAAAACCCATAAAACAAAGACAGTGAAAGAGAGAGAAATTCTTACAAAATTCGTTCAGAGGCTGTGATGCAACCTGGATTGACCATATCTACACGCACAGGTGGATGAGACATAAGGGTGGACACTCTTGGGGCTGAAAGGTTGGGTTAGGTTGGGTGAGCAAACGCAGACCCTTTAAAGTAATACTGCGTGGTACCCATCCCATGGTTCCCAAGTCTCCAGGTTCAAGGGCATCTTCCTACATCGAAAACATGCATGAGAAACTCAGAAGATGGTACACCGTGTGATTTTGAAAGGTTTCTAAAACGCACCTCATTTCTCATCTCCTTGTGCTCGGGTTCGCCATTCCAGCTACTTTACTAGCAATCTCCCTACTTGGAGAATCAGCACCTTTAACCTCCTGTTCTGTACAGGTTGCAATTTGTCCTGGGGATGAACGGGAAGAGGGGCAACCAATGAGAGACTAGATCTAGGTGTTGGGACAGGCACAGGTCACTCTAATTTCCCATCAGGAAGAAGAATTAATCACAGGCTCAGCCTGCCGCCCAGAAGCACAATAGGGCCTGAGGCAATCCCGCGCTTTTGCGGCCAGCTCCCAAAAAAGCGAGTTGAAAAATGGAGCTCAGGGACACTGCAATTCACAAACCCGCAGAGTTATAAATGATAACTCTCATCCACAGATATATTGAGGGAAGGCAACGAAGAGGATTTGAAAGCAAGGCAGAATTGCAGAAAACAGATTTCAGGAGGTAGATACGAATCACCTTTAAAGCACATGAAAAGCGGCAAAAGGTCGACAATGATGCCCTTGGCCAAAAAGGGCGTATGCGTTTTTTCCTGAATATATTCAGGAAAAAACGCATACGCCCTTTTTGGCCAACCAAGCAACCGGGAAAGGCAAATCAGCGCTACAAAGAAGTCTCGCTTCCCATCGGTCAAAAGGGCCATGCTGCAAAAAGTGTCAAAACCAGAAATGCAGGACAGGCCATGGAGAAATGGCAGCCTTGCTACGCTGATGAGCGGGATGTAAATTGCCAACAGCCACTCTGGAGAAGTGTACAGTGTGTCCTGAAACATCGAAAAAACACAGCTTAGGGAGCATAGGGCACGTCCACTCATGGGCGTATAAATTGGGAAAACTAAAAATCAGCAAGACACAGGCACCCCAAAGTTTAGGGCTGCTCTGTTGACAAGAACCTCCACTTCATGACACCTTAAATATCCCAGGAAAGAGAAATTGGATAAAGAAGTTGTGGTCCTTATGTACAATGCAATATCACTCAGACATGAAATCAATGTCATAAGGCTAGTAGAAGCAAGATGAGTGGACTTAGGTACGACGATTCTAAGTGAAATAAGTCACACAGAAAAAGACACTTATCATAAGCTATCACTTATAGAGGGAATGTAAAAACCGCTACACTTGAACTGAATTACAAAACAGAACAGAGTCACACGTTTAGAAAACACACTATGGCTGCTTAACGGGAAAGGTGACGTGGGGTGATGCATAAAACAAGGGGTTCAAATTCGCTCAGATACCGTTCCATACACCCAATATGTAATAGAAAAGACCTACTCCTTGCTCAGTGAACTGGACTCAACACCCCCTATTCACCGCACAAGAATATATGTGACTAGTAAGAATCTTAAAACCTATGTATTGATATATGTCTGGAAGTGAGTCAAGTGGGTGTAAAGCCGCATAAACACAGCCGTGAAAAGCAGCTAATCCCCATTATAAAAATAAATTACTTTTAAAAACCCGTAAAACAAAGACAGTGAAAGAGAGAGAAATTCTTACAAAATTCGTTCAGAGGCTGTGATGCAACCTGGATTGACCATATCTACACGCACAGCTGGATGAGACATAAGGGTGGACACTCTTGGGGCTGAAAGGTTGGGTTAGGTTGGGTGAGCAAACGCAGACCCTTTAAAGTAATACTGCGTGGTACCCATCCCATGTGTCCCAAGTCTCCAGGTTCAAGGGCATCTTCCTACATCGAAAACATGCATGAGAAACACAGAAGATGTTACACCGTGTGATTTTGAAAGGTTTCTAAAACGCACCTCATTTCTCATCTCCTTGTGCTCGGGTTCGCCATTCCAGCTACTTTACTAGCAATCTCCCTACTTGGAGAATCAGCACCTTTAACCTCCTGTTCTGTACAGGTTGCAATTTGTCCTGGGGATGAACGGGAAGAGGGGCAACCAATGAGAGACTAGATCTAGGTGTTGGGACAGGCACAGGTCACTCTAATTTCCCATCAGGAAGAAGAATTAATCACAGGCTCAGCCTGCCGCCCAGAAGCACAATAGGGCCTGAGGCAATCCCGCGCTTTTGCGGCCAGCTCCCAAAAAAGCGAGTTGAAAAATGGAGCTCAGGGACACTGCAATTCACAAACCCGCAGAGTTATAAATGATAACTCTCATCCACAGATATATTGAGGGAAGGCAACGAAGAGGATTTGAAAGCAAGGCAGAATTGCAGAAAACAGATTTCAGGAGGTAGATTCGAATCGCCTTTAAGGCACATGAAAAGCGGCAAAAGGTCGACAATGATGCCCTTGGCTAAAAAGGGCATATGCGTTTTTTCCTGAATATATTCAGGAAAAAACGCATACGCCCTTTTTGGCCAACGAAGCAACCTGGAAAGGCAAATCAGCGCTACAAAGAAGTCTCGCTTCCCATCGGCCAAAAGGGCCATGCTGCAAAAAGTGTCAAAACCAGAAATGCAGGACAGGCCATGGAGAAATGGCAGCCTTGCTACGCTGATGGGCGGGATGTTAATTGCCAGCAGCCACCTGGAGAAGTGTATGGTGTGTCCTGAAACATCGAAAAAACACAGCTTAGGGAGCGTACGGCACGTCCACTCATGGGCGTATAAATTGGGAAAAAGAAAAATCAGCAAGACACAGGCACCCCAAAGTTTAGGGCTGCTCTGTTGACAAGAACCTCCACTTCATGACAACTTAAATATCCCAGGAAAGAGAAAAATGGATAAAGAAGTCGTGGTCCTTATGTACAATGGAATATCACTCAGACATGAAATCAATGTCATAAGGCTAGTAGAAGCAAGATGAGTGGAGTTAGGTACGACGATTCTAAGTGAAATAAGTCACACAGAAAAAGACACTTATCATAAGCTATCACTTATAGAGGGAATGTAAAAACCGCTACACTTGAACTGAATTACAAAACAGAACAGAGTCACACGTTTAGAAAACACACTATGGCTGCTTAACGGGAAAGGTGAGGTGGGGTGATGCATAAAACAAGGGGTTCAAATTCGCTCAGATACCGTTCCATACACCCAATATGTAATAGACAAGACCTACTCCTTGCTCAGTGAACTGGACTCAACACCCCCTATTCACCGCACAAGAATATAGGTGACTAGTAAGAATCTTAAAACCTATGTATTGATATATGTCTGGAAGTGAGTCAAGTGGGTGTAAAGCCGCATAAACACAGCCGTGAAAAGCAACTAAACCCCATTATAAAAATAAATTACTTTTAAAAACCCATAAAACAAAGACAGTGAAAGAGAGAGAAATTCTTACAAAATTCGTTCAGAGGCTGTGATGCAACCTGGATTGACCATATCTACACGCACAGGTGGATGAGACATAAGGGTGGACACTCTTGGGGCTGAAAGGTTGGGTTAGGTTGGGTGAGCAAACGCAGACCCTTTAAAGTAATACTGCGTGGTACCCATCCCATGGGTCCCAAGTCTCCAGGTTCAAGGGCATCTTCCTACATCGAAAACATGCATGAGAAACTCAGAAGATGGTACACCGTGTGATTTTGAAAGGTTTCTAAAACGCACCTCATTTCTCATCTCCTTGTGCTCGGGTTCGCCATTCCAGCTACTTTACTAGCAATCTCCCTACTTGGAGAATCAGCACCTTTAACCTCCTGTTCTGTACAGGTTGCAATTTGTCCTGGGGATGAACGGGAAGAGGGGCAACCAATGAGAGACTAGATCTAGGTGTTGGGACAGGCACAGGTCACTCTAATTTCCCATCAGGAAGAAGAATTAATCACAGGCTCAGCCTGCCGCCCAGAAGCACAATAGGGCCTGAGGCAATCCCGCGCTTTTGCGGCCAGCTCCCAAAAAAGCGAGTTGAAAAATGGAGCTCAGGGACACTGCAATTCACAAACCCGCAGAGTTATAAATGATAACTCTCATCCACAGATATATTGAGGGAAGGCAACGAAGAGGATTTGAAAGCAAGGCAGAATTGCAGAAAACAGATTTCAGGAGGTAGATTCGAATCGCCTTTAAAGCACATGAAAAGCGGCAAAACGTCGACAATGATGCCCTTGGCCAAAAAGGGCGTATGCGTTTTTTCCTGAATATATTCAGGAAAAAACGCATACGCCCTTTTTGGCCAACCAAGCAACCAGAAAACGCAAATCAGCGCTACAAAGAAGTCTCGCTTCCCATCGGTCAAAAGGGCCATGCTGCAAAAAGTGTCAAAACCAGAAATGCAGGACAGGCCATGGAGAAATGGCAGCCTTGCTACGCTGATGGGCAGGATGTAAATTGCCAACAGTCACTCTGGAGAAGTGTACGGTGTGTCCTGAAACATCGAAAAACCACAGCTTAGGGAGCATAGGGCACGTCCACTCATGGGCGTATAAATTGGGAAAACTAAAAATCAGCAAGACACAGGCACCCCAAAGTTTAGGGCTGCTCTGTTGACAAGAACCTCCACTTCATGACACCTTAAATATCCCAGGAAAGAGAAAAATGGATAAAGAAGTTGTGGTCCTTATGTACAATGCAATATCACTCAGACATGAAATCAATGTCATAAGGCTAGTAGAAGCAAGATGAGTGGACTTAGGTACGACGATTCTAAGTGAAATAAGTCACACAGAAAAAGACACTTATCATAAGCTATCACTTATAGAGGGAATGTAAAAACCGCTACACTTGAACTGAATTACAAAGCAGAACAGAGTCACACGTTTAGAAAACACACTATGGCTGCTTAACGGGAAAGGTGAGGTGGGGTGATGCATAAAACAAGGGGTTCAAATTCGCTCAGATACCGTTCCATACACCCAATATGTAATAGACAAGACCTACTCCTTGCTCAGTGAACTGGACTCAACACCCCCTATTCACCGCACAAGAATATAGGTGACTAGTAAGAATCTTAAAACCTATGTATTGATATATGTCTGGAAGTGAGTCAAGTGGGTGTAAAGCCGCATAAACACAGCCGTGAAAAGCAACTAAACCCCATTATAAAAATAAATTACTTTTAAAAACCCGTAAAACAAAGACAGTGAAAGAGAGAGAAATTCTTACAAAATTCGTTCAGAGGCTGTGATGCAACCTGGATTGACCATATCTACACGCACAGGTGGATGAGACATAAGGGTGGACACTCTTGGGGCTGAAAGGTTGGGTTAGGTTGGGTGAGCAAACGCAGACCCTTTAAAGTAATACTGCGTGGTACCCATCCCATGGGTCCCAAGTCTCCAGGTTCAAGGGCATCTTCCTACATCGAAAACATGCATGAGAAACTCAGAAGATGGTACACCGTGTGATTTTGAAAGGTTTCTAAAACGCACCTCATTTCTCATCTCCTTGTGCTCGGGTTCGCCATTCCAGGTACTTTACTAGCAATCTCCCTACTTGGAGAATCAGCACCTTTAACCTCCTGTTCTGTAAAGGTTGCAATTTGTCCTGAGGATGAACGGGAAGAGGGGCAACCAATGAGAGACTAGATCTAGGTGTTGGGACAGGCACAGGTCACTCTAATTTCCCATCAGGAAGAAGAATTAATCACAGGCTCAACCTGCCGCCCAGAAGCACAATAGGGCCTGAGGCAATCCCGTGCTTTTGCGGCCAGCTCCCAAAAAAGCGAGTTGAAAAATGGAGCTCAGGGACACTGCAATTCACAAACCCGCAGAGTTATAAATGATAACTCTCATCCACAGATATATTGAGGGAAGGCAACGAAGAGGATTTGAAAGCAAGGCAGAATTGCAGAAAACAGATTTCAGGAGGTAGATTCGAATCGCCTTTAAAGCACATGAAAAGCGGCAAAACGTCGACAATGATGCCCTTGGCCAAAAAGGGCGTATGCGTTTTTTCCTGAATATATTCAGGAAAAAACGCATACGCCCTTTTTGGCCAACCAAGCAACCTGAAAAGGCAAATCAGCGCTACAAAGAAGTCTCGCTTCCCATCGGTCAAAAGGGCCATGCTGCAAAAAGTGTCAAAACCAGAAATGCAGGACAGGCCATGGAGAAATGGCAGCCTTGCTACGCTGATGAGCGGGATGTAAATTGCCAACAGCCACTCTGGAGAAGTGTACGGTGTGTCCTGAAACATCGAAAAAACACAGCTTAGGGAGCATAGGGCACGTCCACTCATGGGCGTATAAATTGGGAAAACTAAAAATCAGCAAGACACAGGCACCCCAAAGTTTAGGGCTGCTCTGTTGACAAGAACCTCCACTTCATGACACCTTAAATATCCCAGGAAAGAGAAAAATGGATAAAGAAGTTGTGGTCCTTATGTACAATGCAATATCACTCAGACATGAAATCAATGTCATAAGGCTAGTAGAAGCAAGATGAGTGGACTTAGGTACGACGATTCTAAGTGAAATAAGTCACACAGAAAAAGACACTTATCATAAGCTATCACTTATAGAGGGAATGTAAAAACCTGCTACACTTGAACTGAATTACAGAACAGAACAGAATCACACGTTTAGAAAACACACTATGGCTGCTTAACGGGAAAGGTGAGGTGGGGTGATGCATAAAACAAGGGGTTCAAATTCGCTCAGATACCGTTCCATACACCCAATATGTAATAGACAAGACCTACTCCTTGCTCAGTGAACTGGACTCAACACCCCGTATTCACCGCACAAGAATATATGTGACTAGTAACAATCTTAAAACCTATGTATTGATATCTGTCTGGAAGTGAGTCAAGTGGGTGTAAATCCGCATAAACACAGCCGTGAAAAGCAGATAAACCCCATTATAAAAATAAATTACTTTTAAAAACCCGTAAAACAAAGACAGTGAAAGAGAGACAAATTCTTACAAAATTCGTTCAGGGGCTGTGATGCAACCTGGATTGACCATATCTAGACCCACAGCTGGATGAGACATAAGGGTGGACACTCTTGGGGCTGAGAGGTTGGGTGAGGTTGGGTGAGCAAACGCAGACCCTTTAAAGTAATACTGCATGGTACCCATCCCATGGGTCCCAAATCTCCAGGTTCAAGGGCATCTTCCTACATCGAAATCTTGCATGAGGAACCCAGAAGAAGGTACACCGTGTGATTTTGAAAGGTTTCTAAAACGCACCTCATTTCTCATCTCCTTGTGCTCGGGTTCGCCATTCCAGCTACTTTACTAGCAATCTCCCTACTTGGAGGATCAGCACCTTTAACCTCCTGTTCTGTACAGGTTGCAATTTGTCCTGAGGATGAACGGGAAGAGGGTCAACCAATGAGAGACTAGATCTAGGGGTTGGGACAGGCACAGGTCACTCTATTTTCCCATCAGGAAGAAGAATTAACCACAGGCTCAGCCTGTTGCCAGGAACCAGAATAGGGCCTGAGGCAATCCCGTGCTTTTGCGGCCAGCTCTCAAAAAAGACAGTTGAAAAATGGAGCTCAGGGACACTGCAATTCACAAACCCGCAGAGTTATAAGTGATAACTCTCATCCACAGATATATTGAGGGAAGGCAACGAAGAGGATTTGAAAGCAAGGCAGAATTGCAGGAAACAGATTTCAGGAGGTAGATTCGAATCGCCTTTAAGGCACATGAAAAGCGGCAAAAGGTCGACAATGATGCCCTTGGCTAAAAAGGGCATATGCGTTTTTTCCTGAATATATTCAGGAAAAAACGCATACGCCCTTTTTGGCCAACGAAGCAACCTGGAAAGGCAAATCAGCGCTACAAAGAAGTCTCGCTTCCCATCGGCCAAAAGGGCCATGCTGCAAAAAGTGTCAAAACCAGAAATGCAGGACAGGCCATGGAGAAATGGCAGCCTTGCTACGCTGATGGGCGGGATGTTAATTGCCAGCAGCCACTCTGGAGAAGTGTATGGTGTGTCCTGAAACATCGAAAAAACACAGCTTAGGGAGCGTACGGCACGTCCACTCATGGGCGTATAAATTGGGAAAAAGAAAAATCAGCAAGACACAGGCACCCCAAAGTTTAGGGCTGCTCTGTTGACAAGAACCTCCACTTCATGACACCTTAAATATCCCAGGAAAGAGAAAAATGGATAAAGAAGTTGTGGTCCTTATGTACAAAGGAATATCACTCAGAAATGAAATCAATGTCATAAGGCTAGTAGAAGCAAGATGAGTGGATTTAGGTATGACGATTCTAAGTGAAATAAGTCACACAGAAAAAGACACTTATCATAAGATATCACTTATAGAGGGAATGTAAAAACCGCTACACTTGAACTGAATTACAAAACAGAACAGAGTCACACGTTTAGAAAACACACTATGGCTGCTTAACGGGAAAGGTGAGGTGGGGTGATGCATAAAACAAGGGGTTCAAATTCGCTCAGATACCGTTCCATACACCCAATATGTAATAGACAAGACCTACTCCTTGCTCAGTGAACTGGACTCAACACCCCCTATTCACCGCACAAGAATATAGGTGACTAGTAAGAATCTTAAAACCTATGTATTGATATATGTCTGGAAGTGAGTCAAGTGGGTGTAAAGCCGCATAAACACAGCCGTGAAAAGCAACTAAACCCCATTATAAAAATAAATTACTTTTAAAAACCCGTAAAACAAAGACAGTGAAAGAGAGAGAAATTCTTACAAAATTCGTTCAGAGGCTGTGATGCAACCTGGATTGACCATATCTACACGCACAGGTGGATGAGACATAAGGGTGGACACTCTTGGGGCTGAAAGGTTGGGTTAGGTTGGGTGAGCAAACGCAGACCCTTTAAAGTAATACTGCGTGGTACCCATCCCATGGGTCCCAAGTCTCCAGGTTCAAGGGCATCTTCCTACATCGAAAACATGCATGAGAAACTCAGAAGATGGTACACCGTGTGATTTTGAAAGGTTTCTAAAACGCACCTCATTTCTCATCTCCTTGTGCTCGGGTTCGCCATTCCAGGTACTTTACTAGCAATCTCCCTACTTGGAGAATCAGCACCTTTAACCTCCTGTTCTGTAAAGGTTGCAATTTGTCCTGAGGATGAACGGGAAGAGGGGCAACCAATGAGAGACTAGATCTAGGTGTTGGGACAGGCACAGGTCACTCTAATTTCCCATCAGGAAGAAGAATTAATCACAGGCTCAACCTGCCGCCCAGAAGCACAATAGGGCCTGAGGCAATCCCGTGCTTTTGCGGCCAGCTCCCAAAAAAGCGAGTTGAAAAATGGAGCTCAGGGACACTGCAATTCACAAACCCGCAGAGTTATAAATGATAACTCTCATCCACAGATATATTGAGGGAAGGCAACGAAGAGGATTTGAAAGCAAGGCAGAATTGCAGAAAACAGATTTCAGGAGGTAGATTCGAATCGCCTTTAAAGCACATGAAAAGCGGCAAAACGTCGACAATGATGCCCTTGGCCAAAAAGGGCGTATGCGTTTTTTCCTGAATATATTCAGGAAAAAACGCATACGCCCTTTTTGGCCAACCAAGCAACCTGAAAAGGCAAATCAGCGCTACAAAGAAGTCTCGCTTCCCATCGGTCAAAAGGGCCATGCTGCAAAAAGTGTCAAAACCAGAAATGCAGGACAGGCCATGGAGAAATGGCAGCCTTGCTACGCTGATGAGCGGGATGTAAATTGCCAACAGCCACTCTGGAGAAGTGTACGGTGTGTCCTGAAACATCGAAAAAACACAGCTTAGGGAGCATAGGGCACGTCCACTCATGGGCGTATAAATTGGGAAAACTAAAAATCAGCAAGACACAGGCACCCCAAAGTTTAGGGCTGCTCTGTTGACAAGAACCTCCACTTCATGACACCTTAAATATCCCAGGAAAGAGAAAAATGGATAAAGAAGTTGTGGTCCTTATGTACAATGCAATATCACTCAGACATGAAATCAATGTCATAAGGCTAGTAGAAGCAAGATGAGTGGACTTAGGTACGACGATTCTAAGTGAAATAAGTCACACAGAAAAAGACACTTATCATAAGCTATCACTTATAGAGGGAATGTAAAAACCTGCTACACTTGAACTGAATTACAGAACAGAACAGAATCACACGTTTAGAAAACACACTATGGCTGCTTAACGGGAAAGGTGAGGTGGGGTGATGCATAAAACAAGGGGTTCAAATTCGCTCAGATACCGTTCCATACACCCAATATGTAATAGACAAGACCTACTCCTTGCTCAGTGAACTGGACTCAACACCCCGTATTCACCGCACAAGAATATATGTGACTAGTAACAATCTTAAAACCTATGTATTGATATCTGTCTGGAAGTGAGTCAAGTGGGTGTAAATCCGCATAAACACAGCCGTGAAAAGCAGATAAACCCCATTAT
The DNA here is from genome assembly GCF_028021215.1 of Eschrichtius robustus. Taxonomy (NCBI): domain Eukaryota; kingdom Metazoa; phylum Chordata; class Mammalia; order Artiodactyla; family Eschrichtiidae; genus Eschrichtius; species Eschrichtius robustus. The sequence continues at coordinate 446,471 of NW_027175285.1, read as the reverse complement.
AAAAATAAATTACTTTTAAAAACCCGTAAAACAAAGACAGTGAAAGAGAGACAAATTCTTACAAAATTCGTTCAGGGGCTGTGATGCAACCTGGATTGACCATATCTAGACCCACAGCTGGATGAGACATAAGGGTGGACACTCTTGGGGCTGAGAGGTTGGGTGAGGTTGGGTGAGCAAACGCAGACCCTTTAAAGTAATACTGCATGGTACCCATCCCATGGGTCCCAAATCTCCAGGTTCAAGGGCATCTTCCTACATCGAAATCTTGCATGAGGAACCCAGAAGAAGGTACACCGTGTGATTTTGAAAGGTTTCTAAAACGCACCTCATTTCTCATCTCCTTGTGCTCGGGTTCGCCATTCCAGCTACTTTACTAGCAATCTCCCTACTTGGAGGATCAGCACCTTTAACCTCCTGTTCTGTACAGGTTGCAATTTGTCCTGAGGATGAACGGGAAGAGGGTCAACCAATGAGAGACTAGATCTAGGGGTTGGGACAGGCACAGGTCACTCTATTTTCCCATCAGGAAGAAGAATTAACCACAGGCTCAGCCTGTTGCCAGGAACCAGAATAGGGCCTGAGGCAATCCCGTGCTTTTGCGGCCAGCTCTCAAAAAAGACAGTTGAAAAATGGAGCTCAGGGACACTGCAATTCACAAACCCGCAGAGTTATAAGTGATAACTCTCATCCACAGATATATTGAGGGAAGGCAACGAAGAGGATTTGAAAGCAAGGCAGAATTGCAGGAAACAGATTTCAGGAGGTAGATTCGAATCGCCTTTAAGGCACATGAAAAGCGGCAAAAGGTCGACAATGATGCCCTTGGCTAAAAAGGGCATATGCGTTTTTTCCTGAATATATTCAGGAAAAAACGCATACGCCCTTTTTGGCCAACGAAGCAACCTGGAAAGGCAAATCAGCGCTACAAAGAAGTCTCGCTTCCCATCGGCCAAAAGGGCCATGCTGCAAAAAGTGTCAAAACCAGAAATGCAGGACAGGCCATGGAGAAATGGCAGCCTTGCTACGCTGATGGGCGGGATGTTAATTGCCAGCAGCCACTCTGGAGAAGTGTATGGTGTGTCCTGAAACATCGAAAAAACACAGCTTAGGGAGCGTACGGCACGTCCACTCATGGGCGTATAAATTGGGAAAAAGAAAAATCAGCAAGACACAGGCACCCCAAAGTTTAGGGCTGCTCTGTTGACAAGAACCTCCACTTCATGACACCTTAAATATCCCAGGAAAGAGAAAAATGGATAAAGAAGTTGTGGTCCTTATGTACAAAGGAATATCACTCAGAAATGAAATCAATGTCATAAGGCTAGTAGAAGCAAGATGAGTGGATTTAGGTATGACGATTCTAAGTGAAATAAGTCACACAGAAAAAGACACTTATCATAAGATATCACTTATAGAGGGAATGTAAAAACCGCTACACTTGAACTGAATTACAAAACAGAACAGAGTCACACGTTTAGAAAACACACTATGGCTGCTTAACGGGAAAGGTGAGGTGGGGTGATGCATAAAACAAGGGGTTCAAATTCGCTCAGATACCGTTCCATACACCCAATATGTAATAGACAAGACCTACTCCTTGCTCAGTGAACTGGACTCAACACCCCCTATTCACAGCACAAGAATATATGTGACTAGTAACAATCTTAAAACCTATGTATTGATATCTGTCTGAAAGTGAGTCAAGTGGGTGTAAATCCGCATAAACACAGCCGTGAAAAGCAGCTAAACCCCATTATAAAAATAAATTACTTTTAAAAACCCGTAAAACAAAGACAGTGAAAGAGAGAGAAATTCTTACAAAATTCGTTCAGGGGCTGTGATGCAACCTGGATTGACCATATCTAGACCCACAGCTGGATGAGACATAAGGGTGGACACTCTTGGGGCTGAGAGGTTGGGTGAGGTTGGGTGAGCAAACGCAGACCCTTTAAAGTAATACTGCATGGTACCCATCCCATGGGTCCCAAATCTCCAGGTTCAAGGGCATCTTCCTACATCGAAATCTTGCATGAGGAACCCAGAAGAAGGTACACCGTGTGATTTTGAAAGGTTTCTAAAACGCACCTCATTTCTCATCTCCTTGTGCTCGGGTTCGCCATTCCAGCTACTTTACTAGCAATCTCCCTACTTGGAGGATCAGCACCTTTAACCTCCTGTTCTGTACAGGTTGCAATTTGTCCTGAGGATGAACGGGAAGAGGGTCAACCAATGAGAGACTAGATCTAGGGGTTGGGACAGGCACAGGTCACTCTATTTTCCCATCAGGAAGAAGAATTAACCACAGGCTCAGCCTGTTGCCAGGAACCAGAATAAGGCCTGAGGCAATCCCGTGCTTTTGCGGCCAGCTCTCAAAAAAGACAGTTGAAAAATGGAGCTCAGGGACACTGCAATTCACAAACCCGCAGAGTTATAAGTGATAACTCTCATCCACAGATATATTGAGGGAAGGCAACGAAGAGGATTTGAAAGCAAGGCAGAATTGCAGGAAACAGATTTCAGGAGGTAGATTCGAATCGCCTTTAAGGCACATGAAAAGCGGCAAAAGGTCGACAATGATGCCCTTGGCTAAAAAGGGCATATGCGTTTTTTCCTGAATATATTCAGGAAAAAACGCATACGCCCTTTTTGGCCAACGAAGCAACCTGGAAAGGCAAATCAGCGCTACAAAGAAGTCTCGCTTCCCATCGGCCAAAAGGGCCATGCTGCAAAAAGTGTCAAAACCAGAAATGCAGGACAGGCCATGGAGAAATGGCAGCCTTGCTACGCTGATGGGCGGGATGTTAATTGCCAGCAGCCACTCTGGAGAAGTGTATGGTGTGTCCTGAAACATCGAAAAAACACAGCTTAGGGAGCGTACGGCACGTCCACTCATGGGCGTATAAATTGGGAAAAAGAAAAATCAGCAAGACACAGGCACCCCAAAGTTTAGGGCTGCTCTGTTGACAAGAACCTCCACTTCATGACACCTTAAATATCCCAGGAAAGAGAAAAATGGATAAAGAAGTTGTGGTCCTTATGTACAAAGGAATATCACTCAGACATGAAATCAATGTCATAAGGCTAGTAGAAGCAAGATGAGTGGATTTAGGTATGACGATTCTAAGTGAAATAAGTCACACAGAAAAAGACACTGATCATAAGATATCACTTATAGAGGGAATGTAAAAACCGCTACACTTGAACTGAATTACAAAACAGAACAGAGTCACACGTTTAGAAAACACACTATGGCTGCTTAACGGGAAAGGTGACGTGGGGTGATGCATAAAACAAGGGGTTCAAATTCGCTCAGATACCGTTCCATACACCCAATATGTAATAGACAAGACCTACTCCTTGCTCAGTGAACTGGACTCAACACCCCCTATTCACAGCACAAGAATATATGTGACTAGTAACAATCTTAAAACCTATGTATTGATATCTGTCTGAAAGTGAGTCAAGTGGGTGTAAATCCGCATAAACACAGCCGTGAAAAGCAGCTAAACCCCATTATAAAAATAAATTACTTTTAAAAACCCGTAAAACAAAGACAGTGAAAGAGAGAGAAATTCTTACAAAATTCGTTCAGGGGCTGTGATGCAACCTGGATTGACCATATCTAGACCCACAGCTGGATGAGACATAAGGGTGGACACTCTTGGGGCTGAGAGGTTGGGTGAGGTTGGGTGAGAAAACGCAGACCCTTTAAAGTAATACTGCATGGTACCCATCCCATGGGTCCCAAATCTCCAGGTTCAAGGGCATCTTCCTACATCGAAATCTTGCATGAGGAACCCAGAAGAAGGTACACCGTGTAATTTTGAAAGGTTTCTAAAACGCACCTCATTTCTCATCTCCTTGTGATCGGGTTCGCCATTCCAGCTACTTCACTAGCAATCTCCCTACTTGGAGAATCAGCACCTTTAACCTCCTGTTCTGTACAGGTTGCAATTTGTCCTGAGGATGAACGGGAAGAGGGGCAACCAATGAGAGACTAGATCTAGGTGTTGGGACAGGCACAGGTCACTCTATTTTCCCATCAGGAAGAAGAATTAACCACAGGCTCAGCCTGCTGCCAGGAACCAGAATAGGGCCTGAGGCAATCCCGTGCTTTTGCGGCCAGCTCTCAAAAAAGACAGTTGAAAAATGGAGCTCAGGGACACTGCAATTCACAAACCCGCAGAGTTATAAGTGATAACTCTCATCCACAGATATATTGAGGGAAGGCAACGAAGAGGATTTGAAAGCAAGGCAGAATTGCAGGAAACAGATTTCAGGAGGTAGATTCGAATCGCCTTTAAGGCACATGAAAAGCGGCAAAACGTCGACAATGATGCCCTTGGCCAAAAAGGGCGTATGCGTTTTTTCCTGAATATATTCAGGAAAAAACGCATACGCCCTTTTTGGCCAACCAAGCAACCTGGAAAGGCAAATCAGCGCTACAAAGAAGTCTCGCTTCCCATCGGCCAAAAGGGCCATGCTGCAAAAAGTGTCAAAACCAGAAATGCAGGACAGGCCATGGAGAAATGGCAGCCTTGCTACGCTGATGGGCGGGATGTTAATTGCCAGCAGCCACTCTGGAGAAGTGTATGGTGTGTCCTGAAACATCGAAAAAACACAGCTTAGGGAGCGTACGGCACGTCCACTCATGGGCGTATAAATTGGGAAAAAGAAAAATCAGCAAGACACAGGCACCCCAAAGTTTAGGGCTGCTCTGTTGACAAGAACCTCCACTTCATGACAACTTAAATATCCCAGGAAAGAGAAAAATGGATAAAGAAGTCGTGGTCCTTATGTACAATGGAATATCACTCAGACATGAAATCAATGTCATAAGGCTAGTAGAAGCAAGATGAGTGGAGTTAGGTACGACGATTCTAAGTGAAATAAGTCACACAGAAAAAGACACTTATCATAAGCTATCACTTATAGAGGGAATGTAAAAACCGCTACACTTGAACTGAATTACAAAAGAGAACAGAGTCACACGTTTAGAAAACACACTATGGCTGCTTAACGGGAAAGGTGAGGTGGGGTGATGCATAAAACAAGGGGTTCAAATTCGCTCAGATACCGTTCCATACACCCAATATGTAATAGACAAGACCTACTCCTTGCTCAGTGAACTGGACTCAACACCCCCTATTCACCGCACAAGAATATAGGTGACTAGTAAGAATCTTAAAACCTATGTATTGATATATGTCTGGAAGTGAGTCAAGTGGGTGTAAAGCCGCATAAACACAGCCGTGAAAAGCAACTAAACCCCATTATAAAAATAAATTACTTTTAAAAACCCGTAAAACAAAGACAGTGAAAGAGAGAGAAATTCTTACAAAATTCGTTCAGAGGCTGTGATGCAACCTGGATTGACCATATCTACACGCACAGGTGGATGAGACATAAGGGTGGACACTCTTGGGGCTGAAAGGTTGGGTTAGGTTGGGTGAGCAAACGCAGACCCTTTAAAGTAATACTGCGTGGTACCCATCCCATGGGTCCCAAGTCTCCAGGTTCAAGGGCATCTTCCTACATCGAAAACATGCATGAGAAACTCAGAAGATGGTACACCGTGTGATTTTGAAAGGTTTCTAAAACGCACCTCATTTCTCATCTCCTTGTGCTCGGGTTCGCCATTCCAGCTACTTTACTAGCAATCTCCCTACTTGGAGAATCAGCACCTTTAACCTCCTGTTCTGTAAAGGTTGCAATTTGTCCTGAGGATGAACGGGAAGAGGGGCAACCAATGAGAGACTAGATCTAGGTGTTGGGACAGGCACAGGTCACTCTAATTTCCCATCAGGAAGAAGAATTAATCACAGGCTCAGCCTGCCGCCCAGAAGCACAATAGGGCCTGAGGCAATCCCGTGCTTTTGCGGCCAGCTCCCAAAAAAGCGAGTTGAAAAATGGAGCTCAGGGACACTGCAATTCACAAACACGCAGAGTTATAAATGATAACTCTCATCCACAGATATATTGAGGGAAGGCAACGAAGAGGATTTGAAAGCAAGGCAGAATTGCAGAAAACAGATTTCAGGAGGTAGATTCGAATCGCCTTTAATGCACATGAAAAGCGGCAAAACGTCGACAATGATGCCCTTGGCCAAAAAGGGCGTATGCGTTTTTTCCTGAATATATTCAGGAAAAAACGCATACGCCCTTTTTGGCCAACCAAGCAACCTGAAAAGGCAAATCAGCGCTACAAAGAAGTCTCGCTTCCCATCGGTCAAAAGGGCCATGCTGCAAAAAGTGTCAAAACCAGAAATGCAGGACAGGCCATGGAGAAATGGCAGCCTTGCTACGCTGATGGGCGGGATGTAAATTGCCAACAGCCACTCTGGAGAAGTGTACGGTGTGTCCTGAAACATCGAAAAAACACAGCTTAGGGAGCATAGGGCACGTCCACTCATGGGCGTATAAATTGGGAAAACTAAAAATCAGCAAGACACAGGCACCCCAAAGTTTAGGGCTGCTCTGTTGACAAGAACCTCCACTTCATGACACCTTAAATATCCCAGGAAAGAGAAAAATGGATAAAGAAGTTGTGGTCCTTATGTACAATGCAATATCACTCAGACATGAAATCATTGTCATAAGGCTAGTAGAAGCAAGATGAGTGGACTTAGGTACGACGATTCTAAGTGAAATAAGTCACACAGAAAAAGACACTTATCATAAGCTATCACTTATAGAGGGAATGTAAAAACCTGCTACACTTGAACTGAATTACAGAACAGAACAGAATCACACGTTTAGAAAACACACTATGGCTGCTTAACGGGAAAGGTGAGGTGGGGTGATGCATAAAACAAGGGGTTCAAATTCGCTCAGATACCGTTCCATACACCCAATATGTAATAGACAAGACCTACTCCTTGCTCAGTGAACTGGACTCAACACCCCCTATTCACCGCACAAGAATATATGTGACTAGTAACAATCTTAAAACCTATGTATTGATATCTGTCTGGAAGTGAGTCAAGTGGGTGTAAATCCGCATAAACACAGCCGTGAAAAGCAGATAAACCCCATTATAAAAATAAATTACTTTTAAAAACCCGTAAAACAAAGACAGTGAAAGAGAGACAAATTCTTACAAAATTCGTTCAGGGGCTGTGATGCAACCTGGATTGACCATATCTAGACCCACAGCTGGATGAGACATAAGGGTGGACACTCTTGGGGCTGAGAGGTTGGGTGAGGTTGGGTGAGCAAACGCAGACCCTTTAAAGTAATACTGCATGGTACCCATCCCATGGGTCCCAAATCTCCAGGTTCAAGGGCATCTTCCTACATCGAAATCTTGCATGAGGAACCCAGAAGAAGGTACACCGTGTGATTTTGAAAGGTTTCTAAAACGCACCTCATTTCTCATCTCCTTGTGCTCGGGTTCGCCATTCCAGCTACTTTACTAGCAATCTCCCTACTTGGAGGATCAGCACCTTTAACCTCCTGTTCTGTACAGGTTGCAATTTGTCCTGAGGATGAACGGGAAGAGGGGCAACCAATGAGAGACTAGATCTAGGGGTTGGGACAGGCACAGGTCACTCTATTTTCCCATCAGGAAGAAGAATTAACCACAGGCTCAGCCTGTTGCCAGGAACCAGAATAGGGCCTGAGGCAATCCCGTGCTTTTGCGGCCAGCTCTCAAAAAAGACAGTTGAAAAATGGAGCTCAGGGACACTGCAATTCACAAACCCGCAGAGTTATAAGTGATAACTCTCATCCACAGATATATTGAGGGAAGGCAACGAAGAGGATTTGAAAGCAAGGCAGAATTGCAGGAAACAGATTTCAGGAGGTAGATTCGAATCGCCTTTAAGGCACATGAAAAGCGGCAAAAGGTCGACAATGATGCCCTTGGCTAAAAAGGGCATATGCGTTTTTTCCTGAATATATTCAGGAAAAAACGCATACGCCCTTTTTGGCCAACCAAGCAACCTGGAAAGGCAAATCAGCGCTACAAAGAAGTCTCGCTTCCCATCGGCCAAAAGGACCATGCTGCAAAAAGTGTCAAAACCAGAAATGCAGGACAGGCCATGGAGAAATGGCAGCCTTGCTACGCTGATGGGCGGGATGTTAATTGCCAGCAGCCACTCTGGAGAAGTGTATGGTGTGTCCTGAAACATCGAAAAAACACAGCTTAGGGAGCGTACGGCACGTCCACTCATGGGCGTATAAATTGGGAAAAAGAAAAATCAGCAAGACACAGGCACCCCAAAGTTTAGGGCTGCTCTGTTGACAAGAACCTCCACTTCATGACAACTTAAATATCCCAGGAAAGAGAAAAATGGATAAAGAAGTCGTGGTCCTTATGTACAATGGAATATCACTCAGACATGAAATCAATGTCATAAGGCTAGTAGAAGCAAGATGAGTGGAGTTAGGTACGACGATTCTAAGTGAAATAAGTCACACAGAAAAAGACACTTATCATAAGCTATCACTTATAGAGGGAATGTAAAAACCGCTACACTTGAACTGAATTACAAAACAGAACAGAGTCACACGTTTAGAAAACACACTATGGCTGCTTAACGGGAAAGGTGAGGTGGGGTGATGCATAAAACAAGGGGTTCAAATTCGCTCAGATACCGTTCCATACACCCAATATGTAATAGACAAGACCTATTCCTTGCTCAGTGAACTGGACTCAACACCCCCTATTCACCGCACAAGAATATAGGTGACTAGTAAGAATCTTAAAACCTATGTATTGATATATGTCTGGAAGTGAGTCAAGTGGGTGTAAAGCCGCATAAACACAGCCGTGAAAAGCAACTAAACCCCATTATAAAAATAAATTACTTTTAAAAACCCATAAAACAAAGACAGTGAAAGAGAGAGAAATTCTTACAAAATTCGTTCAGAGGCTGTGATGCAACCTGGATTGACCATATCTACATGCACAGGTGGATGAGACATAAGGGTGGACACTCTTGGGGCTGAAAGGTTGGGTTAGGTTGGGTGAGCAAACGCAGACCCTTTAAAGTAATACTGCGTGGTACCCATCCCATGGGTCCCAAGTCTCCAGGTTCAAGGGCATCTTCCTACATCGAAAACATGCATGAGAAACTCAGAAGATGGTACACCGTGTGATTTTGAAAGGTTTCTAAAACGCACCTCATTTCTCATCTCCTTGTGCTCGGGTTCGCCATTCCAGCTACTTTACTAGCAATCTCCCTACTTGGAGAATCAGCACCTTTAACCTCCTGTTCTGTACAGGTTGCAATTTGTCCTGGGGATGAACGGGAAGAGGGGCAACCAATGAGAGACTAGATCTAGGTGTTGGGACAGGCACAGGTCACTCTAATTTCCCATCAGGAAGAAGAATTAATCACAGGCTCAGCCTGCCGCCCAGAAGCACAATAGGGCCTGAGGCAATCCCGCGCTTTTGCGGCCAGCTCCCAAAAAAGCGAGTTGAAAAATGGAGCTCAGGGACACTGCAATTCACAAACCCGCAGAGTTATAAATGATAACTCTCATCCACAGATATATTGAGGGAAGGCAACGAAGAGGATTTGAAAGCAAGGCAGAATTGCAGAAAACAGATTTCAGGAGGTAGATTCGAATCGCCTTTAATGCACATGAAAAGCGGCAAAACGTCGACAATGATGCCCTTGGCCAAAAAGGGCGTATGCGTTTTTTCCTGAATATATTCAGGAAAAAACGCATACGCCCTTTTTGGCCAACCAAGCAACCTGAAAAGGCAAATCAGCGCTACAAAGAAGTCTCGCTTCCCATCGGTCAAAAGGGCCATGCTGCAAAAAGTGTCAAAACCAGAAATGCAGGACAGGCCATGGAGAAATGGCAGCCTTGCTACGCTGATGGGCGGGATGTAAATTGCCAACAGCCACTCTGGAGAAGTGTACGGTGTGTCCTGAAACATCGAAAAAACACAGCTTAGGGAGCATAGGGCACGTCCACTCATGGGCGTATAAATTGGGAAAACTAAAAATCAGCAAGACACAGGCACCCCAAAGTTTAGGGCTGCTCTGTTGACAAGAACCTCCACTTCATGACACCTTAAATATCCCAGGAAAGAGAAAAATGGATAAAGAAGTTGTGGTCCTTATGTACAATGCAATATCACTCAGACATGAAATCAATGTCATAAGGCTAGTAGAAGCAAGATGAGTGGACTTAGGTACGACGATTCTAAGTGAAATAAGTCACACAGAAAAAGACACTTATCATAAGCTATCACTTATAGAGGGAATGTAAAAACCTGCTACACTTGAACTGAATTACAGAACAGAACAGAATCACACGTTTAGAAAACACACTATGGCTGCTTAACGGGAAAGGTGAGGTGGGGTGATGCATAAAACAAGGGGTTCAAATTCGCTCAGATACCGTTCCATACACCCAATATGTAATAGACAAGACCTACTCCTTGCTCAGTGAACTGGACTCAACACCCCCTATTCACCGCACAAGAATATATGTGACTAGTAACAATCTTAAAACCTATGTATTGATATCTGTCTGGAAGTGAGTCAAGTGGGTGTAAATCCGCATAAACACAGCCGTGAAAAGCAGATAAACCCCATTATAAAAATAAATTACTTTTAAAAACCCGTAAAACAAAGACAGTGAAAGAGAGACAAATTCTTACAAAATTCGTTCAGGGGCTGTGATGCAACCTGGATTGACCATATCTAGACCCACAGCTGGATGAGACATAAGGGTGGACACTCTTGGGGCTGAGAGGTTGGGTGAGGTTGGGTGAGCAAACGCAGACCCTTTAAAGTAATACTGCATGGTACCCATCCCATGGGTCCCAAATCTCCAGGTTCAAGGGCATCTTCCTACATCGAAATCTTGCATGAGGAACCCAGAAGAAGGTACACCGTGTGATTTTGAAAGGTTTCTAAAACGCACCTCATTTCTCATCTCCTTGTGCTCGGGTTCGCCATTCCAGCTACTTTACTAGCAATCTCCCTACTTGGAGGATCAGCACCTTTAACCTCCTGTTCTGTACAGGTTGCAATTTGTCCTGAGGATGAACGGGAAGAGGGGCAACCAATGAGAGACTAGATCTAGGGGTTGGGACAGGCACAGGTCACTCTATTTTCCCATCAGGAAGAAGAATTAACCACAGGCTCAGCCTGTTGCCAGGAAGCAGAATAGGGCCTGAGGCAATCCCGTGCTTTTGCGGCCAGCTCTCAAAAAAGACAGTTGAAAAATGGAGCTCAGGGACACTGCAATTCACAAACCCGCAGAGTTATAAGTGATAACTCTCATCCACAGATATATTGAGGGAAGGCAACGAAGAGGATTTGAAAGCAATGCAGAATTGCAGGAAACAGATTTCAGGAGGTAGATTCGAATCGCCTTTAAGGCACATGAAAAGCGGCAAAAGGTCGACAATGATGCCCTTGGCTAAAAAGGGCATATGCGTTTTTTCCTGAATATATTCAGGAAAAAACGCATACGCCCTTTTTGGCCAACCAAGCAACCTGGAAAGGCAAATCAGCGCTACAAAGAAGTCTCGCTTCCCATCGGCCAAAAGGGCCATGCTGCAAAAAGTGTCAAAACCAGAAATGCAGGACAGGCCATGGAGAAATGGCAGCCTTGCTACGCTGATGGGCGGGATGTTAATTGCCAGCAGCCACTCTGGAGAAGTGTATGGTGTGTCCTGAAACATCGAAAAAACACAGCTTAGGGAGCGTACGGCACGTCCACTCATGGGCGTATAAATTGGGAAAAAGAAAAATCAGCAAGACACAGGCACCCCAAAGTTTAGGGCTGCTCTGTTGACAAGAACCTCCACTTCATGACAACTTAAATATCCCAGGAAAGAGAAAAATGGATAAAGAAGTCGTGGTCCTTATGTACAATGGAATATCACTCAGACATGAAATCAATGTCATAAGGCTAGTAGAAGCAAGATGAGTGGAGTTAGGTCGACGATTCTAAGTGAAATAAGTCACACAGAAAAAGACACTTATCATAAGCTATCACTTATAGAGGGAATGTAAAAACCGCTACATTGAACTGAATTACAAAACAGAACAGAGTCACACGTTTAGAAAACACACTATGGCTGCTTAACGGGAAAGGTGACGTGGGGTGATGCATAAAACAAGGGGTTCAAATTCGCTCAGATACCGTTCCATACACCCAATATGTAATAGACAAGACCTACTCCTTGCTCAGTGAACTGGACTCAACACCCCCTATTCACCGCACAAGAATATATGTGACTAGTAAGAATCTTAAAACCTATGTATTGATATATGTCTGGAAGTGAGTCAAGTGGGTGTAAAGCCGCATAAACACAGCCGTGAAAAGCAGCTAAACCCCATTATAAAAATAAATTACTTTTAAAAACCCGTAAAACAAAGACAGTGAAAGAGAGAGAAATTCTTACAAAATTCGTTCAGAGGCTGTGATGCAACCTGGATTGACCATATCTACACGCACAGCTGGATGAGACATAAGGGTGGACACTCTTGGGGCTGAAAGGTTGGGTTAGGTTGGGTGAGCAAATGCAGACCCTTTAAAGTAATACTGCGTGGTACCCATCCCATGTGTCCCAAGTCTCCAGGTTCAAGGGCATCTTCCTACATCGAAAACATGCATGAGAAACACAGAAGATGGTACACCGTGTGATTTTGAAAGGTTTCTAAAACGCACCTCATTTCTCATCTCCTTGTGCTCGGGTTCGCCATTCCAGCTACTTTACTAACAATCTCCCTACTTGGAGAATCAGCACCTTTAACCTCCTGTTCTGTACAGGTTGCAATTTGTCCTGGGGATGAACGGGAAGAGGGGCAACCAATGAGAGACTAGATCTAGGTGTTGGGACAGGCACAGGTCACTCTAATTTCCCATCAGGAAGAAGAATTAATCACAGGCTCAGCCTGCCGCCCAGAAGCACAATAGTGCCTGAGGCAATCCCGTGCTTTTGCGGCCAGCTCTCAAAAAAGACAGTTGAAAAATGGAGCTCAGGGACACTGCAATTCACAAACCCGCAGAGTTATAAATGATAACTCTCATCCACAGATATATTGAGGGAAGGCAACGAAGAGGATTTGAAAGCAAGGCAGAATTGCAGAAAACAGATTTCAGGAGGTAGATTCGAATCGCCTTTAAAGCACATGAAAAGCGGCAAAACGTCGACAATGATGCCCTTGGCCAAAAAGGGCGTATGCGTTTTTTCCTGAATATATTCAGGAAAAAACGCATACGCCCTTTTTGGCCAACCAAGCAACCTGAAAAGGCAAATCAGCGCTACAAAGAAGTCTCGCTTCCCATCGGTCAAAAGGGCCATGCTGCAAAAAGTGTCAAAACCAGAAATGCAGGACAGGCCATGGAGAAATGGCAGCCTTGCTACGCTGATGGGCGGGATGTAAATTGCCAACAGTCACTCTGGAGAAGTGTACGGTGTGTCCTGAAACATCGAAAAAACACAGCTTAGGGAGCATAGGGCACGTCCACTCATGGGCGTATAAATTGGGAAAACTAAAAATCAGCAAGACACAGGCACCCCAAAGTTTAGGGCTGCTCTGTTGACAAGAACCTCCACTTCATGACACCTTAAATATCCCAGGAAAGAGAAAAATGGATAAAGAAGTTGTGGTCCTTATGTACAATGCAATATCACTCAGACATGAAATCAATGTCATAAGGCTAGTAGAAGCAAGATGAGTGGACTTAGGTACGACGATTCTAAGTGAAATAAGTCACACAGAAAAAGACACTTATCATAAGCTATCACTTATAGAGGGAATGTAAAAACCTGCTACACTTGAACTGAATTACAGAACAGAACAGAATCACACGTTTAGAAAACACACTATGGCTGCTTAACGGGAAAGGTGAGGTGGGGTGATGCATAAAACAAGGGGTTCAAATTCGCTCAGATACCGTTCCATACACCCAATATGTAATAGACAAGACCTACTCCTTGCTCAGTGAACTGGACTCAACACCCCCTATTCACAGCACAAGAATATATGTGACTAGTAACAATCTTAAAACCTATGTATTGATATCTGTCTGGAAGTGAGTCAAGTGGGTGTAAATCCGCATAAACACAGCCGTGAAAAGCAGCTAAACCCCATTATAAAAATAAATTACTTTTAAAAACCCGTAAAACAAAGACAGTGAAAGAGAGAGAAATTCTTACAAAATTCGTTCAGGGGCTGTGATGCCACCTGGATTGACCATATCTAGACCCACAGCTGGATGAGACATAAGGGTGGACACTCTTGGGGCTGAGAGGTGGGGTGAGCAAACGCAGACCCTTTAAAGTAATACTGCGTGATACCCATCCCATGGGTCCCAAATCTCCAGGTTCAAGGTCATCTTCCTACATCGAAATCTTGCATGAGGAACCCAGAAGAAGGTACACCGTGTGATTTTGAAAGGTTTCTAAAAGGCACCTCATTTCTCATCTCCTTGTGCTCGGGTTCGCCATTCCAGCTACTTTACTAGAAATCTCCCTACTTGGAGAATCAGCACCTTTAACCTCCTGTTCTGTACAGGTTGCAATTTGTCCTGGGGATGAACGGGAAGAGGGGCAACCAATGAGAGACTAGATCTAGGTGTTGGGACAGGCACAAGTCACTCTAATTTCCCATCAGGAAGAAGAATTAATCACAGGCTCAGCCTGCCGCCCAGAAGCACAATAGGGCCTGAGGCAATCCCGTGTTTTGCGGCCAGCTCCCAAAAAAGCGAGTTGAAAAATGGAGCTCAGGGACACTGCAATTCACACACCCGCAGAGTTATAAATGATAACTCTCATCCACAGATATATTGAGGGAAGGCAACGAAGAGGATTTGAAAGCAAGGCAGAATTGCAGAAAACAGATTTCAGGAGGCAGATTCGAATCGCCTTTAAAGCACATGAAAAGCGGCAAAACGTCGACAATGATGCCCTTGGCCAAAAAGGGCGTATGCGTTTTTTCCTGAATATATTCAGGAAAAAACGCATACGCCCTTTTTGGCCAACCAAGCAACCTGAAAAGGCAAATCAGCGCTACAAAGAAGTCTCTCTTCCCATCGGTCAAAAGGGCCATGCTGCAAAAAGTGTCAAAACCAGAAATGCAGGACAGGCCATGGAGAAATGGCAGCCTTGCTACGCTGATGGGCGGGATGTTAATTGCCAGCAGCCACTCTGGAGAAGTGTATGGTGTGTCCTGAAACATCGAAAAAACACAGCTTAGGGAGCGTACGGCACGTCCACTCATGGGCGTATAAATTGGGAAAAAGAAAAATCAGCAAGACACAGGCACCCCAAAGTTTAGGGCTGCTCTGTTGACAAGAACCTCCACTTCATGACAACTTAAATATCCCAGGAAAGAGAAAAATGGATAAAGAAGTCGTGGTCCTTATGTACAATGGAATATCACTCAGACATGAAATCAATGTCATAAGGCTAGTAGAAGCAAGATGAGTGGAGTTAGGTACGACGATTCTAAGTGAAATAAGTCACACAGAAAAAGACACTTATCATAAGCTATCACTTATAGAGGGAATGTAAAAACCGCTACACTTGAACTGAATTACAAAACAGAACAGAGTCACACGTTTAGAAAACACACTATGGCTGCTTAACGGGAAAGGTGAGGTGGGGTGATGCATAAAACAAGGGGTTCAAATTCGCTCAGATACCGTTCCATACACCCAATATGTAATAGACAAGACCTATTCCTTGCTCAGTGAACTGGACTCAACACCCCCTATTCACCGCACAAGAATATAGGTGACTAGTAAGAATCTTAAAACCTATGTATTGATATATGTCTGGAAGTGAGTCAAGTGGGTGTAAAGCCGCATAAACACAGCCGTGAAAAGCAACTAAACCCCATTATAAAAATAAATTACTTTTAAAAACCCATAAAACAAAGACAGTGAAAGAGAGAGAAATTCTTACAAAATTCGTTCAGAGGCTGTGATGCAACCTGGATTGACCATATCTACATGCACAGGTGGATGAGACATAAGGGTGGACACTCTTGGGGCTGAAAGGTTGGGTTAGGTTGGGTGAGCAAACGCAGACCCTTTAAAGTAATACTGCGTGGTACCCATCCCATGGGTCCCAAGTCTCCAGGTTCAAGGGCATCTTCCTACATCGAAAACATGCATGAGAAACTCAGAAGATGGTACACCGTGTGATTTTGAAAGGTTTCTAAAACGCACCTCATTTCTCATCTCCTTGTGCTCGGGTTCGCCATTCCAGCTACTTTACTAGCAATCTCCCTACTTGGAGAATCAGCACCTTTAACCTCCTGTTCTGTACAGGTTGCAATTTGTCCTGGGGATGAACGGGAAGAGGGGCAACCAATGAGAGACTAGATCTAGGTGTTGGGACAGGCACAGGTCACTCTAATTTCCCATCAGGAAGAAGAATTAATCACAGGCTCAGCCTGCCGCCCAGAAGCACAATAGGGCCTGAGGCAATCCCGCGCTTTTGCGGCCAGCTCCCAAAAAAGCGAGTTGAAAAATGGAGCTCAGGGACACTGCAATTCACAAACCCGCAGAGTTATAAATGATAACTCTCATCCACAGATATATTGAGGGAAGGCAACGAAGAGGATTTGAAAGCAAGGCAGAATTGCAGAAAACAGATTTCAGGAGGTAGATTCGAATCGCCTTTAATGCACATGAAAAGCGGCAAAACGTCGACAATGATGCCCTTGGCCAAAAAGGGCGTATGCGTTTTTTCCTGAATATATTCAGGAAAAAACGCATACGCCATTTTTGGCCAACCAAGCAACCTGAAAAGGCAAATCAGCGCTACAAAGAAGTCTCGCTTCCCATCGGTCAAAAGGGCCATGCTGCAAAAAGTGTCAAAACCAGAAATGCAGGACAGGCCATGGAGAAATGGCAGCCTTGCTACGCTGATGGGCGGGATGTAAATTGCCAACAGCCACTCTGGAGAAGTGTACGGTGTGTCCTGAAACATCGAAAAAACACAGCTTAGGGAGCATAGGGCACGTCCACTCATGGGCGTATAAATTGGGAAAACTAAAAATCAGCAAGACACAGGCACCCCAAAGTTTAGGGCTGCTCTGTTGACAAGAACCTCCACTTCATGACACCTTAAATATCCCAGGAAAGAGAAAAATGGATAAAGAAGTTGTGGTCCTTATGTACAATGCAATATCACTCAGACATGAAATCAATGTCATAAGGCTAGTAGAAGCAAGATGAGTGGACTTAGGTACGACGATTCTAAGTGAAATAAGTCACACAGAAAAAGACACTTATCATAAGCTATCACTTATAGAGGGAATGTAAAAACCTGCTACACTTGAACTGAATTACAGAACAGAACAGAATCACACGTTTAGAAAACACACTATGGCTGCTTAACGGGAAAGGTGAGGTGGGGTGATGCATAAAACAAGGGGTTCAAATTCGCTCAGATACCGTTCCATACACCCAATATGTAATAGACAAGACCTACTCCTTGCTCAGTGAACTGGACTCAACACCCCCTATTCACCGCACAAGAATATATGTGACTAGTAACAATCTTAAAACCTATGTATTGATATCTGTCTGGAAGTGAGTCAAGTGGGTGTAAATCCGCATAAACACAGCCGTGAAAAGCAGATAAACCCCATTATAAAAATAAATTACTTTTAAAAACCCGTAAAACAAAGACAGTGAAAGAGAGACAAATTCTTACAAAATTCGTTCAGGGGCTGTGATGCAACCTGGATTGACCATATCTAGACCCACAGCTGGATGAGACATAAGGGTGGACACTCTTGGGGCTGAGAGGTTGGGTGAGGTTGGGTGAGCAAACGCAGACCCTTTAAAGTAATACTGCATGGTACCCATCCCATGGGTCCCAAATCTCCAGGTTCAAGGGCATCTTCCTACATCGAAATCTTGCATGAGGAACCCAGAAGAAGGTACACCGTGTGATTTTGAAAGGTTTCTAAAACGCACCTCATTTCTCATCTCCTTGTGCTCGGGTTCGCCATTCCAGCTACTTTACTAGCAATCTCCCTACTTGGAGGATCAGCACCTTTAACCTCCTGTTCTGTACAGGTTGCAATTTGTCCTGAGGATGAACGGGAAGAGGGGCAACCAATGAGAGACAAGATCTAGGGGTTGGGACAGGCACAGGTCACTCTATTTTCCCATCAGGAAGAAGAATTAACCACAGGCTCAGCCTGTTGCCAGGAAGCAGAATAGGGCCTGAGGCAATCCCGTGCTTTTGCGGCCAGCTCTCAAAAAAGACAGTTGAAAAATGGAGCTCAGGGACACTGCAATTCACAAACCCGCAGAGTTATAAGTGATAACTCTCATCCACAGATATATTGAGGGAAGGCAACGAAGAGGATTTGAAAGCAATGCAGAATTGCAGGAAACAGATTTCAGGAGGTAGATTCGAATCGCCTTTAAGGCACATGAAAAGCGGCAAAAGGTCGACAATGATGCCCTTGGCTAAAAAGGGCGTATGCGTTTTTTCCTGAATATATTCAGGAAAAAACGCATACGCCCTTTTTGGCCAACCAAGCAACCTGGAAAGGCAAATCAGCGCTACAAAGAAGTCTCGCTTCCCATCGGCCAAAAGGGCCATGCTGCAAAAAGTGTCAAAACCAGAAATGCAGGACAGGCCATGGAGAAATGGCAGCCTTGCTACGCTGATGGGCGGGATGTTAATTGCCAGCAGCCACTCTGGAGAAGTGTATGGTGTGTCCTGAAACATCGAAAAAACACAGCTTAGGGAGCGTACGGCACGTCCACTCATGGGCGTATAAATTGGGAAAAAGAAAAATCAGCAAGACACAGGCACCCCAAAGTTTAGGGCTGCTCTGTTGACAAGAACCTCCACTTCATGACAACTTAAATATCCCAGGAAAGAGAAAAATGGATAAAGAAGTCGTGGTCCTTATGTACAATGGAATATCACTCAGACATGAAATCAATGTCATAAGGCTAGTAGAAGCAAGATGAGTGGAGTTAGGTACGACGATTCTAAGTGAAATAAGTCACACAGAAAAAGACACTTATCATAAGCTATCACTTATAGAGGGAATGTAAAAACCGCTACATTGAACTGAATTACAAAACAGAACAGAGTCACACGTTTAGAAAACACACTATGGCTGCTTAACGGGAAAGGTGACGTGGGGTGATGCATAAAACAAGGGGTTCAAATTCGCTCAGATACCGTTCCATACACCCAATATGTAATAGACAAGACCTACTCCTTGCTCAGTGAACTGGACTCAACACCCCCTATTCACCGCACAAGAATATATGTGACTAGTAAGAATCTTAAAACCTATGTATTGATATATGTCTGGAAGTGAGTCAAGTGGGTGTAAAGCCGCATAAACACAGCCGTGAAAAGCAGCTAAACCCCATTATAAAAATAAATTACTTTTAAAAACCCGTAAAACAAAGACAGTGAAAGAGAGAGAAATTCTTACAAAATTCGTTCAGAGGCTGTGATGCAACCTGGATTGACCATATCTACACGCACAGCTGGATGAGACATAAGGGTGGACACTCTTGGGGCTGAAAGGTTGGGTTAGGTTGGGTGAGCAAATGCAGACCCTTTAAAGTAATACTGCGTGGTACCCATCCCATGTGTCCCAAGTCTCCAGGTTCAAGGGCATCTTCCTACATCGAAAACATGCATGAGAAACACAGAAGATGGTACACCGTGTGATTTTGAAAGGTTTCTAAAACGCACCTCATTTCTCATCTCCTTGTGCTCGGGTTCGCCATTCCAGCTACTTTACTAACAATCTCCCTACTTGGAGAATCAGCACCTTTAACCTCCTGTTCTGTACAGGTTGCAATTTGTCCTGGGGATGAACGGGAAGAGGGGCAACCAATGAGAGACTAGATCTAGGTGTTGGGACAGGCACAGGTCACTCTAATTTCCCATCAGGAAGAAGAATTAATCACAGGCTCAGCCTGCCGCCCAGAAGCACAATAGTGCCTGAGGCAATCCCGTGCTTTTGCGGCCAGCTCCCAAAAAAGCGAGTTGAAAAATGGAGCTCAGGGACACTGCAATTCACAAACCCGCAGAGTTATAAATGATAACTCTCATCCACAGATATATTGAGGGAAGGCAACGAAGAGGATTTGAAAGCAAGGCAGAATTGCAGAAAACAGATTTCAGGAGGTAGATTCGAATCGCCTTTAAAGCACATGAAAAGCGGCAAAACGTCGACAATGATGCCCTTGGCCAAAAAGGGCGTATGCGTTTTTTCCTGAATATATTCAGGAAAAAACGCATACGCCCTTTTTGGCCAACCAAGCAACCTGAAAAGGCAAATCAGCGCTACAAAGAAGTCTCGCTTCCCATCGGTCAAAAGGGCCATGCTGCAAAAAGTGTCAAAACCAGAAATGCAGGACAGGCCATGGAGAAATGGCAGCCTTGCTACGCTGATGGGCAGGATGTAAATTGCCAACAGTCACTCTGGAGAAGTGTACGGTGTGTCCTGAAACATCGAAAAAACACAGCTTAGGGAGCATAGGGCACGTCCACTCATGGGCGTATAAATTGGGAAAACTAAAAATCAGCAAGACACAGGCACCCCAAAGTTTAGGGCTGCTCTGTTGACAAGAACCTCCACTTCATGACACCTTAAATATCCCAGGAAAGAGAAAAATGGATAAAGAAGTTGTGGTCCTTATGTACAATGCAATATCACTCAGACATGAAATCAATGTCATAAGGCTAGTAGAAGCAAGATGAGTGGACTTAGGTACGACGATTCTAAGTGAAATAAGTCACACAGAAAAAGACACTTATCATAAGCTATCACTTATAGAGGGAATGTAAAAACCTGCTACACTTGAACTGAATTACAGAACAGAACAGAATCACACGTTTAGAAAACACACTATGGCTGCTTAACGGGAAAGGTGAGGTGGGGTGATGCATAAAACAAGGGGTTCAAATTCGCTCAGATACCGTTCCATACACCCAATATGTAATAGACAAGACCTACTCCTTGCTCAGTGAACTGGACTCAACACCCCCTATTCACAGCACAAGAATATATGTGACTAGTAACAATCTTAAAACCTATGTATTGATATCTGTCTGGAAGTGAGTCAAGTGGGTGTAAATCCGCATAAACACAGCCGTGAAAAGCAGCTAAACCCCATTATAAAAATAAATTACTTTTAAAAACCCGTAAAACAAAGACAGTGAAAGAGAGAGAAATTCTTACAAAATTCGTTCAGGGGCTGTGATGCCACCTGGATTGACCATATCTAGACCCACAGCTGGATGAGACATAAGGGTGGACACTCTTGGGGCTGAGAGGTGGGGTGAGCAAACGCAGACCCTTTAAAGTAATACTGCGTGATACCCATCCCATGGGTCCCAAATCTCCAGGTTCAAGGTCATCTTCCTACATCGAAATCTTGCATGAGGAACCCAGAAGAAGGTACACCGTGTGATTTTGAAAGGTTTCTAAAAGGCACCTCATTTCTCATCTCCTTGTGCTCGGGTTCGCCATTCCAGCTACTTTACTAGAAATCTCCCTACTTGGAGAATCAGCACCTTTAACCTCCTGTTCTGTACAGGTTGCAATTTGTCCTGGGGATGAACGGGAAGAGGGGCAACCAATGAGAGACTAGATCTAGGTGTTGGGACAGGCACAAGTCACTCTAATTTCCCATCAGGAAGAAGAATTAATCACAGGCTCAGCCTGCTGCCCAGAAGCACAATAGGGCCTGAGGCAATCCCGTGTTTTGCGGCCAGCTCCCAAAAAAGCGAGTTGAAAAATGGAGCTCAGGGACACTGCAATTCACACACCCGCAGAGTTATAAATGATAACTCTCATCCACAGATATATTGAGGGAAGGCAACGAAGAGGATTTGAAAGCAAGGCAGAATTGCAGAAAACAGATTTCAGGAGGCAGATTCGAATCGCCTTTAAAGCACATGAAAAGCGGCAAAACGTCGACAATGATGCCCTTGGCCAAAAAGGGCGTATGCGTTTTTTCCTGAATATATTCAGGAAAAAACGCATACGCCCTTTTTGGCCAACCAAGCAACCTGAAAAGGCAAATCAGCGCTACAAAGAAGTCTCGCTTCCCATCGGTCAAAAGGGCCATGCTGCAAAAAGTGTCAAAACCAGAAATGCAGGACAGGCCATGGAGAAATGGCAGCCTTGCTACGCTGATGAGCGGGATGTAAATTGCCAACAGCCACTCTGGAGAAGTGTACGGTGTGTCCTGAAACATCGAAAAAACACAGCTTAGGGAGCATAGGGCACGTCCACTCATGGGCGTATAAATTGGGAAAACTAAAAATCAGCAAGACACAGGCACCCCAAAGTTTAGGGCTGCTCTGTTGACAAGAACCTCCACTTCATGACACCTTAAATATCCCAGGAAAGAGAAAAATGGATAAAGAAGTTGTGGTCCTTATGTACAATGCAATATCACTCAGACATGAAATCAATGTCATAAGGCTAGTAGAAGCAAGATGAGTGGACTTAGGTACGACGATTCTAAGTGAAATAAGTCACACAGAAAAAGACACTTATCATAAGCTATCACTTAGAGAGGGAATGTAAAAACCTGCTACACTTGAACTGAATTACAGAACAGAACAGAATCACACGTTTAGAAAACACACTATGGCTGCTTAACGGGAAAGGTGAGGTGGGGTGATGCATAACACAAGGGGTTCAAATTCGCTCAGATACCGTTCCATACACCCAATATGTAATAGACAAGACCTACTCCTTGCTCAGTGAACTGGACTCAACACCCCCTATTCACCGCACAAGAATATATGTGACTAGTAACAATCTTAAAACCTATGTATTGATATCTGTCTGGAAGTGAGTCAAGTGGGTGTAAATCCGCATAAACACAGCCGTGAAAAGCAGCTAAACCCCATTAAAAAAATAAATTACTTATAAAAACCCGTAAAACAAAGACAGTGAAAGAGAGACAAATTCTTACAAAATTCGTTCAGGGGCTGTGATGCAACCTGGATTGACCATATCTAGACCCACAGCTGGATGAGACATAAGGGTGGACACTCTTGGGGCTGAGAGGTTGGGTGAGGTTGGGTGAGCAAATGCAGACCCTTTAAAGTAATACTGCATGGTACCCATCCCATGGGTCCCAAATCTCCAGGTTCAAGGGCATCTTCCTACATCGAAATCTTGCATGAGGAACCCAGAAGAAGGTACACCGTGTGATTTTGAAAGGTTTCTAAAACGCACCTCATTTCTCATCTCCTTGTGCTCGGGTTCGCCATTCCAGCTACTTCACTAGCAATCTCCCTACTTGGAGAAACAGCACCTTTAACCTCCTGTTCTGTACAGGTTGCAATTTGTCCTGAGGATGAACGGGAAGAGGGGCAACCAATGAGAGACTAGATCTAGGTGTTGGGACAGGCACAGGTCACTCTATTTTCCCATCAGGAAGAAGAATTAACCACAGGCTCAGCCTGCTGCCGGGAACCAGAATAGGGCCTGAGGCAATCCCGTGCTTTTGCGGCCAGCTCCCAAACAAGACAGTTGAAAAATGGAGCTCAGGGGCACTGCCATTCACAAACCTGCTGAGTTATAAATGATAACTCTCATCCACAAATATATTGAGGGAAGGCAACGAAGAGGATTTGAAAGCAAGGCAGAATTGCAGGAAACAGGTTTCAGGAGGTAGATTCGAATCGCCTTTAAAGCACATGAAAAGCGGCAAAACGTCGACAATGATGCCCTTGGCCAAAAAGGGCGTATGCGTTTTTTCCTGAATATATTCAGGAAAAAACGCATACGCCCTTTTTGGCCAACCAAGCAACCTGGAAATGCAAATCAGCGCTACAAAGAAGTCTCGCTTCCCATCGGTCAAAAGGGTCATGCTGCAAAAAGTGTCAAAACCAGAAATGCAGGACAGGCCATGGAGAAATGGCAGCCTTGCTACGCTGATGGGCGGGATGTTAATTGCCAGCAGCCACTCTGGAGAAGTGTATGGTGTGTCCTGAAACATCGAAAAAACACAGCTTAGGGAGCGTACGGCACGTCCACTCATGGCCGTATAAATTGGGAAAAAGAAAAATCAGCAAGACACAGGCACCCCAAAGTTTAGGGCTGCTCTGTTGACAAGAACCTCCACTTCATGACAACTTAAATATCCCAGGAAAGAGAAAAATGGATAAAGAAGTCGTGGTCCTTATGTACAATGGAATATCACTCAGACATGAAATCAATGTCATAAGGCTAGTAGAAGCAAGATGAGTGGAGTTAGGTACGATGATTCTAAGTGAAATAAGTCACACAGAAAAAGACACTTATCATAAGCTATCACTTATAGAGGGAATGTAAAAACCGCTACACTTGAACTGAATTACAAAACAGAACAGAGTCACACGTTTAGAAAACAAACTATGGCTGCTTAACGGGAAAGGTGAGGTGGGGTGATGCATAAAACAAGGGCTTCAAATTCGCTCAGATACCGTTCCATACACCCAATATGTAATAGACAAGACCTACTCCTTGCTCAGTGAACTGGACTCAACACCCCCTATTCACCGCACAAGAATATAGGTGACTAGTAAGAATCTTAAAACCTATGTATTGATATATGTCTGGAAGTGAGTCAAGTGGGTGTAAAGCCGCATAAACACAGCCGTGAAAAGCAACTAAACCCCATTATAAAAATAAATTACTTTTAAAAACCCGTAAAACAAAGACAGTGAAAGAGAGAGAAATTCTTACAAAATTCGTTCAGAGGCTGTGATGCAACCTGGATTGACCATATCTACACGCACAGGTGGATGAGACATAAGGGTGGACACTCTTGGGGCTGAAAGGTTGGGTTAGGTTGGGTGAGCAAACGCAGACCCTTTAAAGTAATACTGCGTGGTACCCATCCCATGGGTCCCTAGTCTCCAGGTTCAAGGGCATCTTCCTACATCGAAAACATGCATGAGAAACTCAGAAGATGGTACACCGTGTGATTTTGAAAGGTTTCTAAAACGCACCTCATTTCTCATCTCCTTGTGCTCGGGTTCGCCATTCCAGCTACTTTACTAGCAATCTCCCTACTTGGAGAATCAGCACCTTTAACCTCCTGTTCTGTACAGGTTGCAATTTGTCCTGAGGATGAACGGGAAGAGGGGCAACCAATGAGAGACTAGATCTAGGTGTTGGGACAGGCACAGGTCACTCTAATTTCCCATCAGGAAGAAGAATTAATCACAGGCTCAGCCTGCCGCCCAGAAGCACAATAGGGTCTGAGGCAATCCCGTGCTTTTGCGGCCAGCTCCCAAAAAAGCGAGTTGAAAAATGGAGCTCAGGGACACTGCAATTCACAAACCCGCAGAGTTATAAATGATAACTCTCATCCACAGATATATTGAGGGAAGGCAACGAAGAGGATTTGAAAGCAAGGCAGAATTGCAGAAAACAGATTTCAGGAGGTAGATTCTAATCGCCTTTAAAGCACATAAAAAGCGGCAAAAGGTCGACAATGATGCCCTTGGCCAAAAAGGGCGTATGCGTTTTTTCCTGAATATATTCAGGAAAAAACGCATACGCCCTTTTTGGCCAACCAAGCAACCTGGAAAGGCAAATCAGCGCTACAAAGAAGTCTCGCTTCCCATCGGTCAAAAGGGCCATGCTGCAAAAAGTGTCAAAACCAGAAATGCAGGACAGGCCATGGAGAAATGGCAGCCTTGCTACGCTGATGAGCGGGATGTAAATTGCCAACAGCCACTCTGGAGAAGTGTACGGTGTGTCCTGAAACATCGAAAAAACACAGCTTAGGGAGCATAGGGCACGTCCACTCATGGGCGTATAAATTGGGAAAACTAAAAATCAGCAAGACACAGGCACCCCAAAGTTTAGGGCTGCTCTGTTGACAAGAACCTCCACTTCATGACACCTTAAATATCCCAGGAAAGAGAAAAATGGATAAAGAAGTTGTGGTCCTTATGTACAATGCAATATCACTCAGACATGAAATCAATGTCATAAGGCTAGTAGAAGCAAGATGAGTGGACTTAGGTACGACGATTCTAAGTGAAATAAGTCACACAGAAAAAGACACTTATCATAAGCTATCACTTATAGAGGGAATGTAAAAACCGCTACACTTGAACTGAATTACAGAACAGAACAGAATCACACGTTTAGAAAACACACTATGGCTGCTTAACGGGAAAGGTGAGGTGGGGTGATGCATAAAACAAGGGGTTCAAATTCGCTCAGATACCGTTCCATACACCCAATATGTAATAGACAAGACCTACTCCTTGCTCAGTGAACTGGACTCAACACCCCCTATTCACCGCACAAGAATATATGTGACTAGTAACAATCTTAAAACCTATGTATTGATATCTGTCTGAAAGTGAGTCAAGTGGGTGTAAATCCGCATAAACACAGCCGTGAAAAGCAGCTAAACCCCATTAAAAAAATAAATTACTTATAAAAACCCGTAAAACAAAGACAGTGAAAGAGAGACAAATTCTTACAAAATTCGTTCAGGGGCTGTGATGCAACCTGGATTGACCATATCTAGACCCACAGCTGGATGAGACATAAGGGTGGACACTCTTGGGGCTGAGAGGTTGGGTGAGGTTGGGTGAGCAAACGCAGACCCTTTAAAGTAATACTGCATGGTACCCATCCCATGGGTCCCAAATCTCCAGGTTCAAGGGCATCTTCCTACATCGAAATCTTGCATGAGGAACCCAGAAGAAGGTACACCGTGTGATTTTGAAAGGTTTCTAAAACGCACCTCATTTCTCATCTCCTTGTGCTCGGGTTCGCCATTCCAGCTACTTCACTAGCAATCTCCCTACTTGGAGAAACAGCACCTTTAACCTCCTGTTCTGTACAGGTTGCAATTTGTCCTGAGGATGAACGGGAAGAGGGGCAACCAATGAGAGACTAGATCTAGGTGTTGGGACAGGCACAGGTCACTCTATTTTCCCATCAGGAAGAAGAATTAACCACAGGCTCAGCCTGCTGCCGGGAACCAGAATAGGGCCTGAGGCAATCCCGTGCTTTTGCGGCCAGCTCCCAAACAAGACAGTTGAAAAATGGAGCTCAGGGGCACTGCCATTCACAAACCTGCTGAGTTATAAATGATAACTCTCGTCCACAAATATATTGAGGGAAGGCAACGAAGAGGATTTGAAAGCAAGGCAGAATTGCAGGAAACAGGTTTCAGGAGGTAGATTCGAATCGCCTTTAAAGCACATGAAAAGCGGCAAAACGTCGACAATGATGCCCTTGGCCAAAAAGGGCGTATGCGTTTTTTCCTGAATATATTCAGGAAAAAACGCATACGCCCTTTTTGGCCAACCAAGCAACCTGGAAAGGCAAATCAGCGCTACAAAGAAGTCTCGCTTCCCATCGGTCAAAAGGGTCATGCTGCAAAAAGTGTCAAAACCAGAAATGCAGGACAGGCCATGGAGAAATGGCAGCCTTGCTTCGCTGATGGGCGGGATGTTAATTGCCAGCAGCCACTCTGGAGAAGTGTATGGTGTGTCCTGAAACATCGAAAAAACACAGCTTAGGGAGCGTACGGCACGTCCACTCATGGGCGTATAAATTGGGAAAAAGAAAAATCAGCAAGACACAGGCACCCCAAAGTTTAGGGCTGCTCTGTTGACAAGAACCTCCACTTCATGACAACTTAAATATCCCAGGAAAGAGAAAAATGGATAAAGAAGTCGTGGTCCTTATGTACAATGGAATATCACTCAGACATGAAATCAATGTCATAAGGCTAGTAGAAGCAAGATGAGTGGAGTTAGGTACGACGATTCTAAGTGAAATAAGTCACACAGAAAAAGACACTTATCATAAGCTATCACTTATAGAGGGAATGTAAAAACCGCTACACTTGAACTGAATTACAAAACAGAACAGAGTCACACGTTTAGAAAACACACTATGGCTGCTTAACGGGAAAGGTGAGGTGGGGTGATGCATAAAACAAGGGGTTCAAATTCGCTCAGATACCGTTCCATACACCCAATATGTAATAGACAAGACCTACTCCTTGCTCAGTGAACTGGACTCAACACCCCCTATTCACCGCACAAGAATATAGGTGACTAGTAAGAATCTTAAAACCTATGTATTGATATATGTCTGGAAGTGAGTCAAGTGGGTGTAAAGCCGCATAAACACAGCCGTGAAAAGCACCTAAACCCCATTATAAAAATAAATTACTTTTAAAAACCCGTAAAACAAAGACAGTGAAAGAGAGAGAAATTCTTACAAAATTCGTTCAGAGGCTGTGATGCAACCTGGATTGACCATATCTACACGCACAGGTGGATGAGACATAAGGGTGGACACTCTTGGGGCTGAAAGTTTGGGTTAGGTTGGGTGAGCAAACGCAGACCCTTTAAAGTAATACTGCGTGGTACCCATCCCATGGGTCCCTAGTCTCCAGGTTCAAGGGCATCTTCCTACATCGAAAACATGCATGAGAAACTCAGAAGATGGTACACCGTGTGATTTTGAAAGGTTTCTAAAACGCACCTCATTTCTCATCTCCTTGTGCTCGGGTTCGCCATTCCAGCTACTTTACTAGCAATCTCCCTACTTGGAGAATCAGCACCTTTAACCTCCTGTTCTGTACAGGTTGCAATTTGTCCTGAGGATGAACGGGAAGAGGGGCAACCAATGAGAGACTAGATCTAGGTGTTGGGACAGGCACAGGTCACTCTAATTTCCCATCAGGAAGAAGAATTAATCACAGGCTCAGCCTGCCGCCCAGAAGCACAATAGGGTCTGAGGCAATCCCGTGCTTTTGCGGCCAGCTCCCAAAAAAGCGAGTTGAAAAATGGAGCTCAGGGACACTGCAATTCACAAACCCGCAGAGTTATAAATGATAACTCTCATCCACAGATATATTGAGGGAAGGCAACGAAGAGGATTTGAAAGCAAGGCAGAATTGCAGAAAACAGATTTCAGGAGGTAGATTCGAATCGCCTTTAAAGCACATAAAAAGCGGCAAAAGGTCGACAATGATGCCCTTGGCCAAAAAGGGCGTATGCGTTTTTTCCTGAATATATTCAGGAAAAAACGCATACGCCCTTTTTGGCCAACCAAGCAACCTGGAAAGGCAAATCAGCGCTACAAAGAAGTCTCGCTTCCCATCGGTCAAAAGGGCCATGCTGCAAAAAGTGTCAAAACCAGAAATGCAGGACAGGCCATGGAGAAATGGCAGCCTTGCTACGCTGATGAGCGGGATGTAAATTGCCAACAGCCACTCTGGAGAAGTGTACGGTGTGTCCTGAAACATCGAAAAAACACAGCTTAGGGAGCATAGGGCACGTCCACTCATGGGCGTATAAATTGGGAAAACTAAAAATCAGCAAGACACAGGCACCCCAAAGTTTAGGGCTGCTCTGTTGACAAGAACCTCCACTTCATGACACCTTAAATATCCCAGGAAAGAGAAAAATGGATAAAGAAGTTGTGGTCCTTATGTACAATGCAATATCACTCAGACATGAAATCAATGTCATAAGGCTAGTAGAAGCAAGATGAGTGGACTTAGGTACGACGATTCTAAGTGAAATAAGTCACACAGAAAAAGACACTTATCATAAGCTATCACTTATAGAGGGAATGTAAAAACCGCTACACTTGAACTGAATTACAGAACAGAACAGAATCACACGTTTAGAAAACACACTATGGCGGCTTAACGGGAAAGGTGAGGTGGGGTGATGCATAAAACAAGGGTTTCAAATTCGCTCAGATACCGTTCCATACACCCAATATGTAATAGACAAGACCTACTCTTTGCTCAGTGAACTGGACTCAACACCCCCTATTCACCGCACAAGAATATAGGTGACTAGTAACAATCTTAAAACCTATGTATTGATATCTGTCTGGAAGTGAGTCAAGTGGGTGTAAAGCCGCATAAACACAGCCGTGAAAAGCAGCTAAACCCCATTATAAAAATAAATTACTTTTAAAAACCCGTAAAACAAAGACAGTGAAAGAGAGAGAAATTCTTACAAAATTCGTTCAGAGGCTGTGATGCAACCTGGATTGACCATATCTAGACCCACAGGTGGATGAGACATAAGGGTGGACACTCTTGGGGCTGAAAGGTTGGGTTAGGTTGGGTGAGCAAACGCAGACCCTTTAAAGTAATACTGCGTGGTACCCATCCCATGGGTCCCAAGTCTCCAGGTTCAAGGGCATCTTCCTACATCGAAAACATGCATGAGGAATCCAGAAGATGGTACACCGTGTGATTTTGAAAGGTTTCTAAAACGCACCTCATTTCTCATCTCCTTGTGCTCGGGTTCGCCATTCCAGCTACTTTACTAGCAATCTCCCTACTTGGAGAATCAGCACCTTTAACCTCCTGTTCTGTACAGGTTGCAATTTGTCCTGAGGATGAACGGGAAGAGGGGCAACCAATGAGAGACTAGATCTAGGTGTTGGGACAGGCACAGGTCACTCTAATTTCCCATCAGGAAGAAGAATTAATCACAGGCTCAGCCTGCCGCCCAGAAGCACAATAGGTTCTGAGGCAATCCCGTGCTTTTGCGGCCAGCTCCCAAAAAAGCGAGTTGAAAAATGGAGCTCAGGGACACTGCAATTCACAAACCCGCAGAGTTATAAATGATAACTCTCATCCACAGATATATTGAGGGAAGGCAACGAAGAGGATTTGAAAGCAAGGCAGAATTGCAGAAAACAGATTTCAGGAGGTAGATTCGAATCGCCTTTAAAGCACATGAAAAGCGGCAAAAGGTCGACAATGATGCCCTTGGCCAAAAAGGGCGTATGCGTTTTTTCCTGAATATATTCAGGAAAAAACGCATACGCCCTTTTTGGCCAACCAAGCAACCTGGAAAGGCAAATCAGCGCTACAAAGAAGTCTCGCTTCCCATCGGTCAAAAGGGCCATGCTGCAAAAAGTGTCAAAACCAGAAATGCAGGACAGGCCATGGAGAAATGGCAGCCTTGCTACGCTGATGAGCGGGATGTAAATTGCCAACAGCCACTCTGGAGAAGTGTACGGTGTGTCCTGAAACATCGAAAAAACACAGCTTAGGGAGCATAGGGCACGTCCACTCATGGGCGTATAAATTGGGAAAACTAAAAATCAGCAAGACACAGGCACCCCAAAGTTTAGGGCTGCTCTGTTGACAAGAACCTCCACTTCATGACACCTTAAATATCCCAGGAAAGAGAAAAATGGATAAAGAAGTTGTGGTCCTTATGTACAATGCAATATCACTCAGACATGAAATCAATTACATAAGGCTAGTAGAAGCAAGATGAGTGGACTTAGGTACGACGATTCTAAGTGAAATAAGTCACACAGAAAAAGACACTTATCATGAGCTATCACTTATAGAGGGAATGTAAAAACCGCTACACTTGAACTGAAATACAGAACAGAACAGAATCACACGTTTAGAAAACACACTATGGCTGCTTAACGGGAAAGGTGAGGTGGGGTGATGCATAAAACAAGGGTTTCAAATTCGCTCAGATACCGTTCCATACACCCAATATGTAATAGACAAGACCTACTCTTTGCTCAGTGAACTGGACTCAACACCCCCTATTCACCGCACAAGAATATAGGTGACTAGTAACAATCTTAAAACCTATGTATTGATATCTGTCTGGAAGTGAGTCAAGTGGGTGTAAAGCCGCATAAACACAGCCGTGAAAAGCAGCTAAACCCCATTATAAAAATAAATTACTTTTAAAAACCCGTAAAACAAAGACAGTGAAAGAGAGAGAAATTCTTACAAAATTCGTTCAGAGGCTGTGATGCAACCTGGATTGACCATATCTAGACCCACAGCTGGATGAGACATAAGGGTGGACACTCTTGGGGCTGAGAGGTTGGGTGAGGTTGGGTGAGAAAACGCAGACCCTTTAAAGTAATACTGCATGGTACCCATCCCATGGGTCCCAAATCTCCAGGTTCAAGGGCATCTTCCTACATCGAAATCTTGCATGAGGAACCCAGAAGAAGGTACACCGTGTGATTTTGAAAGGTTTCTAAAACGCACCTCATTTCTCATCTCCTTGTGCTCGGGTTCGCCATTCCAGCTACTTCACTAGCAATCTCCCTACTTGGAGAATCAGCACCTTTAACCTCCTGTTCTGTACAGGTTGCAATTTGTCCTGAGGATGAACGGGAAGAGGGGCAACCAATGAGAGACTAGATCTAGGTGTTGGGACAGGCAGAGGTCACTCTATTTTCCCATCAGGAAGAAGAATTAACCACAGGCTCAGCCTGCCGCAGGGAACCAGAATAGGGCCTGAGGCAATCCCGTGCTTTTGCGGCCAGCACCCAAAAAAGACAGTTGAAAAATGGAGCTCAGGGGCACTGCCATTCACAAACCTGCTGAGTTATAAACGATAACTCTCGTCCACAAATATATTGAGGGAAGGCAACGAAGAGGATTTGAAAGCAAGGCAGAATTGCAGGAAACAGGTTTCAGGAGGTAGATTCGAATCGCCTTTAAAGCACATGAAAAGCGGCAAAACGTCGACAATGATGCCCTTGGCCAAAAAGGGCGTATGCGTTTTTTCCTGAATATATTCAGGAAAAAACGCATACGCCCTTTTTGGCCAACCAAGCAACCTGGAAAGGCAAATCAGCGCTACAAAGAAGTCTCGCTTCCCATCGGTCAAAAGGGTCATGCTGCAAAAAGTGTCAAAACCAGAAATGCAGGACAGGCCATGGAGAAATGGAAGCCTTGCTACGCTGATGGGCGGGATGTTAATTGCCAGCAGCCACTCTGGAGAAGTGTATGGTGTGTCCTGAAACATCGAAAAAACACAGCTTAGGGAGCGTACGGCACGTCCACTCATGGGCGTATAAATTGGGAAAAAGAAAAATCAGCAAGACACAGGCACCCCAAAGTTTAGGGCTGCTCTGTTGACAAGAACCTCCACTTCATGACAACTTAAATATCCCAGGAAAGAGAAAAATGGATAAAGAAGTCGTGGTCCTTATGTACAATGGAATATCACTCAGACATGAAATCAATGTCATAAGGCTAGTAGAAGCAAGATGAGTGGAGTTAGGTACGACGATTCTAAGTGAAATAAGTCACACAGAAAAAGACACTTATCATAAGCTATCACTTATAGAGGGAATGTAAAAACCGCTACACTTGAACTGAATTACAAAACAGAACAGAGTCACACGTTTAGAAAACACACTATGGCTGCTTAACGGGAAAGGTGAGGTGGGGTGATGCATAAAACAAGGGGTTCAAATTCGCTCAGATACCGTTCCATACACCCAATATGTAATAGACAAGACCTACTCCTTGCTCAGTGAACTGGACTCAACACCCCCTATTCACCGCACAAGAATATAGGTGACTAGTAAGAATCTTAAAACCTATGTATTGATATATGTCTGGAAGTGAGTCAAGTGGGTGTAAAGCCGCATAAACACAGCCGTGAAAAGCAACTAAACCCCATTATAAAAATAAATTACTTTTAAAAACCCGTAAAACAAAGACAGTGAAAGAGAGAGAAATTCTTACAAAATTCGTTCAGAGGCTGTGATGCAACCTGGATTGACCATATCTACACGCACAGGTGGATGAGACATAAGGGTGGACACTCTTGGGGCTGAAAGGTTGGGTTAGGTTGGGTGAGCAAACGCAGACCCTTTAAAGTAATACTGCGTGGTACCCATCCCATGGGTCCCAAGTCTCCAGGTTCAAGGGCATCTTCCTACATCGAAAACATGCATGAGAAACTCAGAAGATGGTACACCGTGTGATTTTGAAAGGTTTCTAAAACGCACCTCATTTCTCATCTCCTTGTGCTCGGGTTCGCCATTCCAGCTACTTTACTAGCAATCTCCCTACTTGGAGAATCAGCAACTTTAACCTCCTGTTCTGTACAGGTTGCAATTTGTCCTGAGGATGAACGGGAAGAGGGGCAACCAATGAGAGACTAGATCTAGGTGTTGGGACAGGCACAGGTCACTCTAATTTCCCATCAGGAAGAAGAATTAATCACAGGCTCAGTCTGCCGCCCAGAAGCACAATAGGGCCTGAGGCAATCCCGTGCTTTTGCGGCCAGCTCCCAAAAAAGCGAGTTGAAAAATGGAGCTCAGGGACACTGCAATTCACAAACCCGCAGAGTTATAAATGATAACTCTCATCCACAGATATATTGAGGGAAGGCAACGAAGAGGATTTGAAAGCAAGGCAGAATTGCAGAAAACAGATTTCAGGAGGTAGATTCGAATCGCCTTTAAAGCACATGAAAAGCGGCAAAAGGTCGACAATGATGCCCTTGGCCAAAAAGGGCGTATGCGTTTTTTCCTGAATATATTCAGGAAAAAACGCATACGCCCTTTTTGGCCAACCAAGCAACCTGGAAAGGCAAATCAGCGCTACAAAGAAGTCTCGCTTCCCATCGGTCAAAAGGGCCATGCTGCAAAAAGTGTCAAAACCAGAAATGCAGGACAGGCCATGGAGAAATGGCAGCCTTGCTACGCTGATGAGCGGGATGTAAATTGCCAACAGCCACTCTGGAGAAGTGTACGGTGTGTCCTGAAACATCGAAAAAACACAGCTTAGGGAGCATAGGGCACGTCCACTCATGGGCGTATAAATTGGGAAAACTAAAAATCAGCAAGACACAGGCACCCCAAAGTTTAGGGCTGCTCTGTTGACAAGAACCTCCACTTCATGACACCTTAAATATCCCAGGAAAGAGAAAAATGGATAAAGAAGTTGTGGTCCTTATGTACAATGCAATATCACTCAGACATGAAATCAATGTCATAAGGCTAGTAGAAGCAAGATGAGTGGACTTAGGTACGACGATTCTAAGTGAAATAAGTCACACAGAAAAAGACACTTATCATAAGCTATCACTTATAGAGGGAATGTAAAAACCGCTACACTTGAACTGAATTACAGAACAGAACAGAATCACACGTTTAGAAAACACACTATGGCTGCTTAACGGGAAAGGTGAGGTGGGGTGATGCATAAAACAAGGGTTTCAAATTCGCTCAGATACCGTTCCATACACCCAATATGTAATAGACAAGACCTACTCTTTGCTCAGTGAACTGGACTCAACACCCCCTATTCACCGCACAAGAATATAGGTGACTAGTAACAATCTTAAAACCTATGTATTGATATCTGTCTGGAAGTGAGTCAAGTGGGTGTAAAGCCGCATAAACACAGCCGTGAAAAGCAGCTAAACCCCATTATAAAAATAAATTACTTTTAAAAACCCGTAAAACAAAGACAGTGAAAGAGAGAGAAATTCTTACAAAATTCGTTCAGAGGCTGTGATGCAACCTGGATTGACCATATCTAGACCCACAGCTGGATGAGACATAAGGGTGGACACTCTTGGGGCTGAGAGGTTGGGTGAGGTTGGGTGAGAAAACGCAGACCCTTTAAAGTAATACTGCATGGTACCCATCCCATGGGTCCCAAATCTCCAGGTTCAAGGGCATCTTCCTACATCGAAATCTTGCATGAGGAACCCAGAAGAAGGTACACCGTGTGATTTTGAAAGGTTTCTAAAACGCACCTCATTTCTCATCTCCTTGTGCTCGGGTTCGCCATTCCAGCTACTTCACTAGCAATCTCCCTACTTGGAGAATCAGCACCTTTAACCTCCTGTTCTGTACAGGTTGCAATTTGTCCTGAGGATGAACGGGAAGAGGGGCAACCAATGAGAGACTAGATCTAGGTGTTGGGACAGGCACAGGTCACTCTATTTTCCCATCAGGAAGAAGAATTAACCACAGGCTCAGCCTGCCGCCGGGAACCAGAATAGGGCCTGAGGCAATCCCGTGCTTTTGCGGCCAGCTCCCAAACAAGACAGTTGAAAAATGGAGCTCACGGGCACTGCCATTCACAAACCTGCTGAGTTATAAACGATAACTCTCGTCCACAAATATATTGAGGGAAGGCAACGAAGAGGATTTGAAAGCAAGGCAGAATTGCAGGAAACAGGTTTCAGGAGGTAGATTCGAATCGCCTTTAAAGCACATGAAAAGCGGCAAAACGTCGACAATGATGCCCTTGGCCAAAAAGGGCGTATGCGTTTTTTCCTGAATATATTCAGGAAAAAACGCATACGCCCTTTTTGGCCAACCAAGCAACCTGGAAAGGCAAATCAGCGCTACAAAGAAGTCTCGCTTCCCATCGGTCAAAAGGGTCATGCTGCAAAAAGTGTCAAAACCAGAAATGCAGGACAGGCCATGGAGAAATGGAAGCCTTGCTACGCTGATGGGCGGGATGTTAATTGCCAGCAGCCACTCTGGAGAAGTGTATGGTGTGTCCTGAAACATCGAAAAAACACAGCTTAGGGAGCGTACGGCACGTCCACTCATGGGCGTATAAATTGGGAAAAAGAAAAATCAGCAAGACACAGGCACCCCAAAGTTTAGGGCTGCTCTGTTGACAAGAACCTCCACTTCATGACAACTTAAATATCCCAGGAAAGAGAAAAATGGATAAAGAAGTCGTGGTCCTTATGTACAATGGAATATCACTCAGACATGAAATCAATGTCATAAGGCTAGTAGAAGCAAGATGAGTGGAGTTAGGTACGACGATTCTAAGTGAAATAAGTCACACAGAAAAAGACACTTATCATAAGCTATCACTTATAGAGGGAATGTAAAAACCGCTACACTTGAACTGAATTACAAAACAGAACAGAGTCACACGTTTAGAAAACACACTATGGCTGCTTAACGGGAAAGGTGAGGTGGGGTGATGCATAAAACAAGGGGTTCAAATTCGCTCAGATACCGTTCCATACACCCAATATGTAATAGACAAGACCTACTCCTTGCTCAGTGAACAGGACTCAACACCCCCTATTCACCGCACAAGAATATAGGTGACTAGTAAGAATCTTAAAACCTATGTATTGATATATGTCTGGAAGTGAGTCAAGTGGGTGTAAAGCCGCATAAACACAGCCGTGAAAAGCAACTAAACCCCATTATAAAAATAAATTACTTTTAAAAACCCGTAAAACAAAGACAGTGAAAGAGAGAGAAATTCTTACAAAATTCGTTCAGAGGCTGTGATGCAACCTGGATTGACCATATCTACACGCACAGGTGGATGAGACATAAGGGTGGACACTCTTGGGGCTGAAAGGTTGGGTTAGGTTATGTGAGCAATCGCAGACCCTTTAAAGTAATACTGCGTGGTACCCATCCCATGGTTCCCAAGTCTCCAGGTTCAAGGGCATCTTCCTACATCGAAAACATGCATGAGAGACTCAGAAGATGGTACACCGTGTGATTTTGAAAGGTTTCTAAAACGCACCTCATTTCTCATCTCCTTGTGCTCGGGTTCGCCATTCCAGCTACTTTACTAGCAATCTCCCTACTTGGAGAATCAGCACCTTTAACCTCCTGTTCTGTACAGGTTGCAATTTGTCCTGAGGATGAACGGGAAGGGGGGCAACCAATGAGAGACTAGATCTAGGTGTTGGGACAGGCACAGGTCACTCTAATTTCCCATCAGGAAGAAGAATTAATCACAGGCTCAGCCTGCCGCCCAGAAGCACAATAGGGCCTGAGGCAATCCCGCGCTTTTGCAGCCAGCTCCCAAAAAAGCGAGTTGAAAAATGGAGCTCAGGGACACTGCAATTCACAAACCCGCAGAGTTATAAATGATAACTCTCATCCACAGATATATTGAGGGAAGGCAACGAAGAGGATTTGAAAGCAAGGCAGAATTGCAGAAAACAGATTTCAGGAGGTAGATTCGAATCGCCTTTAAAGCACATGAAAAGCGGCAAAAGGTCGACAATGATGCCCTTGTCCAAAAAGGGCGTATGCGTTTTTTCCTGAATATATTCAGGAAAAAACGCATACGCCCTTTTTGGCCAACCAAGCAACCTGGAAAGGCAAATCAGCGCTACAAAGAAGTCTCGCTTCCCATCGGTCAAAAGGGCCATGCTGCAAAAAGTGTCAAAACCAGAAATGCAGGACAGGCCATGGAGAAATGGCAGCCTTGCTACGCTGATGAGCGGGATGTAAATTGCCAACAGCCACTCTGGAGAAGTGTACAGTGTGTACTGAAACATCGAAAAAAAATAGCTTATGGAGCATAGGGCACGTCCACTCATGGGAGTATAAATTGGGAAAACTAAAAATCAGCAAGACACAGGCACCCCAAAGTTTAGGGCTGCTCTGTTGACAAGAACCTCCACTTCATGACAACTTAAATATCCCAGGAAAGAGAAAAATGGATAAAGAAGTCGTGGTCCTTATGTACAATGGAATATCACTCAGACATGAAATCAATGTCATAAGGCTAGTAGAAGCAAGATGAGTGGAGTTAGGTACGACGATTCTAAGTGAAATAAGTCACACAGAAAAAGACACTTATCATAAGCTATCACTTATAGAGGGAATGTAAAAACCGCTACACTTGAACTGAATTACAAAACAGAACAGAGTCACACGTTTAGAAAACACACTATGGCTGCTTAACGGGAAAGGTGAGGTGGGGTGATGCATAAAACAAGGGTTTCAAATTCGCTCAGATACCGTTCCATACACCCAATATGTAATAGACAAGACCTACTCTTTGCTCAGTGAACTGGATTCAACACCCCCTATTCACCGAACAAGAATATATGTGACTAGTAACAATCTTAAAACCTATGTATTGATATCTGTCTGAAAGTGAGTCAAGTGGGTGTAAATCCGCATAAACACAGCCGTGAAAAGCAGCTAAACACCATTATAAAAATAAATTACTTTTAAAAACCCGTAAAACAAAGACAGTGAAAGAGAGAGAAATTCTTACAAAATTCGTTCAGGGGTTGTGATGCAACCTGGATTGACCATATCTAGACCCACAGCTGGATGAGACATAAGGGTGGACACTCTTGGGGCTGAGAGGTTGGGTGAGGTTGGGTGAGAAAACGCAGACCCTTTAAAGTAATACTGCATGGTACCCATCCCATGGGTCCCCAATCTCCAGGTTCAAGGGCATCTTCCTACATCGAAATCTTGCATGAGGAACCCAGAAGAAGGTACACCGTGTGATTTTGAAAGGTTTCTAAAACGCACCTCATTTCTCATTTCCTTGTGCTCGGGTTCGCCATTCCAGCTACTTCACTAGCAATCTCCCTACTTGGAGAATCAGCACCTTTAACCTCCTGTTCCGTACAGGTTGCAATTTGTCCTGAGGATGAACGGGAAGAGGGGCAACCAATGAGAGACTAGATCTAGGTGTTGGGACAGGCACAGGTCACTCTATTTTCCCATCAGGAAGAAGAATTAACCACAGGCTCAGCCTGCCGCCGGGAACCAGAATAGGGCCTGAGGCAATCCCGTGCTTTTGCAGCCAGCTCCCAAACAAGACAGTTGAAAAATGGAGCTCAGGGGCACTGCCATTCACAAACCTGCTGAGTTATAAATGATAACTGTCGTCCACAAATATATTGAGGGAAGGCAACGAAGAGGATTTGAAAGCAAGGCAGAATTGCAGGAAACAGGTTTCAGGAGGTAGATTCGAATCGCCTTTAAAGCACATGAAAAGCGGCAAAACGTGGACAATGATGCCCTTGGCCAAAAAGGGCGTAGGCGTTTTTTCCTGAATATATTCAGGAAAAAACGCATACGCCCTTTTTGGCCAACCAAGCAACCTGGAAATGCAAATCAGCGCTACAAAGAAGTCTCGCTTCCCATCGGTCAAAAGGGTCATGCTGCAAAAAGTGTCAAAACCAGAAATGCAGGACAGGCCATGGAGAAATGGAAGCCTTGCTACGCTGATGGGCGGGATGTAAATTGCTAACAGCCACTCTGAAGAAGTGTACGGTGTGGCCTGAAATATCGAAAAAACACAGCTAAGGGAGCATAGGGCACTTCCACTCATGGGCGTATAAATTGGGAAAACTAAAAATCAGCAAGACACAGGCACCCCAATGTTTAGGGCTGCTATGTTGACAAGAACCTCCACTTCATGACACCTTAAATATCCCAGGAAAGAGAAAAATGGATAAAGAAGTTGTGGTCCTTATGTACAATGGAATATCACTCAGACATGAAATCAATGTCATAAGGCTAGTAGAAGCAAGATGAGTGGAGTTAGGTACGACGATTCTAAGTGAAATAAGTCACACAGAAAAAGACACTTATCATAAGCTATCACTTATAGAGGGAATGTAAAAACCGCTACACTTGAACTGAATTACAAAACAGAACAGAGTCACACGTTTAGAAAACACACTATGGCTGCTTAACGGGAAAGGTGAGGTGGGGTGATGCATAAAACAAGGGGTTCAAATTCGCTCAGATACCGTTCCATACACCCAATATGTAATAGACAAGACCTACTCCTTGCTCAGTGAACTGGACTCAACACCCCCTATTCACCGCACAAGAATATATGTGACTAGTAACAATCTTTAAACCTATGTATTGATATCTGTCTGTAAGTGAGTCAAGTGGGTGTAAAGCCGCATAAACACAGCCGTGAAAAGCAGCTAAACCCCATTATAAAAATAAACTACTTTTAAAAACCCGTAAAACAAAGACAGTGAAAGAGAGAGAAATTCTTACAAAATTCGTTCAGAGGCTGTGATGCAACCTGGATTGACCATATCTACACGCTCAGGTGGATGAGACATAAGGGTGGACACTCTTGGGGCTGAAAGGTTGGGTTAGGTTGGGTGAGCAAACGCAGACCCTTTAAAGTAATACTGCGTGGTACCCATCCCATGGGTCCCAAGTCTCCAGGTTCAAGGGCATCTTCCTACATCGAAAACATGCATGAGAAACTCAGAAGATGGTACACCGTGTGATTTTGAAAGGTTTCTAAAACGCACCTCATTTCTCATCTCCTTGTGCTCGGGTTTGCCATTCCAGCTACTTTACTAGCAATCTCCCTACTTGGAGAATCAACACCTTTAACCTCCTGCTCTGTACAGGTTGCAATTTGTCCTGAGGATGAACGGGAAGAGGGGCAACCAATGAGAGACTACATCTAGGTGTTGGGACAGGCACAGGTCACTCTATTTTCCCATCAGGAAGAAGAATTAAGCACAGGCTCAGCCTGCCGCCGGGAACCAGATTAGTGCCTGAGGCAATCCCGCGCTTCTGCGGCCAGCTCCGAAAAAAGCCAGTTGAAAAATGGAGCACATGGGCACTGCAATTCACAAACCTGCAGAGTTATAAATGATAACTCTCGTCCACAAATATATTGAGGGAAGGCAACGAAGAGGATTTGAAAGCAAGGCAGAGTTGCATGAAACAGGTTTCAGGAGGTAGATTCGAATCGCCTTTCAAGCACATGAAAAGCGGCAAAACGTGGAAAATGATGCCCTTGGCCAAAAAGGGCGTATGCGTTTTTTCCTGAATATATTCAGGAAAAAACGCATACGCCCTTTTTGGCCAACCAAGCAACCTGGAAAGGCAAATCAGCGCTACAAAGAAGTCTCGCTTCCCATGGGTCAAAAGGGCCATGCTGAAAAAAGTGTCAAAACCACAAATGCAGGACAGGCCATGGAGAAATGGGAGCCTTGCCACGCTGATGGGCGGGATGTAAATTGCCAACAGCCACTCTGGAGAAGTGTACGGTGTGGCCTGAAACATCGAAAAAACAAAGTTTATGGAGCATAGGGCACTTCCACTCATGGGCGTATAAATTGGGAAAACTAAAAATCAGCAAGACTCAGGCACCCCAAAGTTTAGGGCTGCTCTGTTGACAAGAACCTCCACTTCACGAAACCTTAAATATCCCAGGAAGGAGAAAAATGGATAAAGAAGTCGTGGTCCTTATGTACAATGGAATATCACTCAGCCATGAAATCAATGTCATAAGGCTAGTAGCAGCATGATGAGTGGATTTAGGTACGACGACTCTAAGTGAAATAAGTCACACAGAAAAATACACTTATCAAAAGCTATCACTTATAAAGGGAATGTAAAAACCGCTACAATTGAACTGAATTACAAATCAAAACAGAGTCACACATTTAGAAAACACACTATGGCTGCTTAACGGGAAAGGTGACGTGGGGTGATGCATAAAACAAGGGTTTCAAATTAGCTCAGATACCGTTCCATACACCCAATATGTAATAGACAAGACCTACTCCTTGCTCAGTGAACTGGACTCAACACCCCCTATTCACCACACAAGAATATATCTGACTAGTGAGAATCGTAAAACTTATGTATTGATATCTCTCTGGAAGTGAGTCAAGTGGGTGTAAAGCCGCATAAACACAGCCGTGAAAAGCAGCTAAACCCCATTATAAAAATAAATTAGTTTTAAAAACCCATGAAACAAAGACAGTGAAAGAGAGAGAAATTCTTACAAAATTCATTCAGGGGCTGTGACGCAACCTGGATTGACCATATCTAGACCCACAGCTGGATGAGACATAAGGGTGGACACTCTTGGGGCTGAGAGGTTTGGTGTGGTTGGGTGAGCAAATGCAGACGCTTTAAAGTAATACTGCGTGGTACCCATCCCATGGGTCCCAAATCTCCAGGTTCAAAGGCATCTTCCTACATCGAAAACATGCATGAGAAACCCAGAAGATGGTACACCGTGAGATTGGGAAAGTTTCTAAAACGCACCTCATTTCTCAACTCCGTGTGCTCGGGTTCCCCATTCCAGCTACTTTACTAGCAATCTCCCTACTTGGAGAATCAGCAACTTTAACCTCCTGTTCTGTACAGGTTGCAATTTGTCCTGAGGATGAACGGGAAGAGGGGCAACCAATGAGAGACTAGATCTAGGTGTTGGGACAGGCACAGGTCACTCTAATTTCCCATCAGGAAGAAGAATTAATCACAGGCTCAGTCTGCCGCCCAGAAGCACAATAGGGCCTGAGGCAATCCCGTGCTTTTGCGGCCAGCTCCCAAAAAAGCGAGTTGAAAAATGGAGCTCAGGGACACTGCAATTCACAAACCCGCAGAGTTATAAATGATAACTCTCATCCACAGATATATTGAGGGAAGGCAACGAAGAGGATTTGAAAGCAAGGCAGAATTGCAGAAAACAGATTTCAGGAGGTAGATTCGAATCGCCTTTAAAGCACATGAAAAGCGGCAAAAGGTCGACAATGATGCCCTTGGCCAAAAAGGGCGTATGCGTTTTTTCCTGAATATATTCAGGAAAAAACGCATACGCCCTTTTTGGCCAACCAAGCAACCTGGAAAGGCAAATCAGCGCTACAAAGAAGTCTCGCTTCCCATCGGTCAAAAGGGCCATGCTGCAAAAAGTGTCAAAACCAGAAATGCAGGACAGGCCATGGAGAAATGGCAGCCTTGCTACGCTGATGAGCGGGATGTAAATTGCCAACAGCCACTCTGGAGAAGTGTACGGTGTGTCCTGAAACATCGAAAAAACACAGCTTAGGGAGCATAGGGCACGTCCACTCATGGGCGTATAAATTGGGAAAACTAAAAATCAGCAAGACACAGGCACCCCAAAGTTTAGGGCTGCTCTGTTGACAAGAACCTCCACTTCATGACACCTTAAATATCCCAGGAAAGAGAAAAATGGATAAAGAAGTTGTGGTCCTTATGTACAATGCAATATCACTCAGACATGAAATCAATGTCATAAGGCTAGTAGAAGCAAGATGAGTGGACTTAGGTACGACGATTCTA
Organism: Eschrichtius robustus; assembly: GCF_028021215.1. NCBI lineage: Eukaryota > Metazoa > Chordata > Mammalia > Artiodactyla > Eschrichtiidae > Eschrichtius > Eschrichtius robustus. Next base: position 402,885 of record NW_027175285.1, on the reverse strand, counting down.
AGTGAAATAAGTCACACAGAAAAAGACACTTATCATAAGCTATCACTTATAGAGGGAATGTAAAAACCGCTACACTTGAACTGAATTACAGAACAGAACAGAATCACACGTTTAGAAAACACACTATGGCTGCTTAACGGGAAAGGTGAGGTGGGGTGATGCATAAAACAAGGGTTTCAAATTCGCTCAGATACCGTTCCATACACCCAATATGTAATAGACAAGACCTACTCTTTGCTCAGTGAACTGGACTCAACACCCCCTATTCACCGCACAAGAATATAGGTGACTAGTAACAATCTTAAAACCTATGTATTGATATCTGTCTGGAAGTGAGTCAAGTGGGTGTAAAGCCGCATAAACACAGCCGTGAAAAGCAGCTAAACCCCATTATAAAAATAAATTACTTTTAAAAACCCGTAAAACAAAGACAGTGAAAGAGAGAGAAATTCTTACAAAATTCGTTCAGAGGCTGTGATGCAACCTGGATTGACCATATCTAGACCCACAGCTGGATGAGACATAAGGGTGGACACTCTTGGGGCTGAGAGGTTGGGTGAGGTTGGGTGAGAAAACGCAGACCCTTTAAAGTAATACTGCATGGTACCCATCCCATGGGTCCCAAATCTCCAGGTTCAAGGGCATCTTCCTACATCGAAATCTTGCATGAGGAACCCAGAAGAAGGTACACCGTGTGATTTTGAAAGGTTTCTAAAACGCACCTCATTTCTCATCTCCTTGTGCTCGGGTTCGCCATTCCAGCTACTTCACTAGCAATCTCCCTACTTGGAGAATCAGCACCTTTAACCTCCTGTTCTGTACAGGTTGCAATTTGTCCTGAGGATGAACGGGAAGAGGGGCAACCAATGAGAGACTAGATCTAGGTGTTGGGACAGGCAGAGGTCACTCTATTTTCCCATCAGGAAGAAGAATTAACCACAGGCTCAGCCTGCCGCAGGGAACCAGAATAGGGCCTGAGGCAATCCCGTGCTTTTGCGGCCAGCACCCAAAAAAGACAGTTGAAAAATGGAGCTCAGGGGCACTGCCATTCACAAACCTGCTGAGTTATAAACGATAACTCTCGTCCACAAATATATTGAGGGAAGGCAACGAAGAGGATTTGAAAGCAAGGCAGAATTGCAGGAAACAGGTTTCAGGAGGTAGATTCGAATCGCCTTTAAAGCACATGAAAAGCGGCAAAACGTCGACAATGATGCCCTTGGCCAAAAAGGGCGTATGCGTTTTTTCCTGAATATATTCAGGAAAAAACGCATACGCCCTTTTTGGCCAACCAAGCAACCTGGAAAGGCAAATCAGCGCTACAAAGAAGTCTCGCTTCCCATCGGTCAAAAGGGTCATGCTGCAAAAAGTGTCAAAACCAGAAATGCAGGACAGGCCATGGAGAAATGGCAGCCTTGCTACGCTGATGGGCGGGATGTTAATTGCCAGCAGCCACTCTGGAGAAGTGTATGGTGTGTCCTGAAACATCGAAAAAACACAGCTTAGGGAGCGTACGGCACGTCCACTCATGGGCGTATAAATTGGGAAAAAGAAAAATCAGCAAGACACAGGCACCCCAAAGTTTAGGGCTGCTCTGTTGACAAGAACCTCCACTTCATGACAACTTAAATATCCCAGGAAAGAGAAAAATGGATAAAGAAGTCGTGGTCCTTATGTACAATGGAATATCACTCAGACATGAAATCAATGTCATAAGGCTAGTAGAAGCAAGATGAGTGGAGTTAGGTACGACGATTCTAAGTGAAATAAGTCACACAGAAAAAGACACTTATCATAAGCTATCACTTATAGAGGGAATGTAAAAACCGCTACACTTGAACTGAATTACAAAACAGAACAGAGTCACACGTTTAGAAAACACACTATGGCTGCTTAACGGGAAAGGTGAGGTGGGGTGATGCATAAAACAAGGGGTTCAAATTCGCTCAGATACCGTTCCATACACCCAATATGTAATAGACAAGACCTACTCCTTGCTCAGTGAACTGGACTCAACACGCCCTATTCACCGCACAAGAATATAGGTGACTAGTAAGAATCTTAAAACCTATGTATTGATATATGTCTGGAAGTGAGTCAAGTGGGTGTAAAGCCGCATAAACACAGCCGTGAAAAGCAACTAAACCCCATTATAAAAATAAATTACTTTTAAAAACCCGTAAAACAAAGACAGTGAAAGAGAGAGAAATTCTTACAAAATTCGTTCAGAGGCTGTGATGCAACCTGGATTGACCATATCTACACGCACAGGTGGATGAGACATAAGGGTGGACACTCTTGGGGCTGAAAGGTTGGGTTAGGTTGGGTGAGCAAACGCAGACCCTTTAAAGTAATACTGCGTGGTACCCATCCCATGGGTCCCAAGTCTCCAGGTTCAAGGGCATCTTCCTACATCGAAAACATGCATGAGAAACTCAGAAGATGGTACACCGTGTGATTTTGAAAGGTTTCTAAAACGCACCTCATTTCTCATCTCCTTGTGCTCGGGTTCGCCATTCCAGCTACTTTACTAGCAATCTCCCTACTTGGAGAATCAGCAACTTTAACCTCCTGTTCTGTACAGGTTGCAATTTGTCCTGAGGATGAACGGGAAGAGGGGCAACCAATGAGAGACTAGATCTAGGTGTTGGGACAGGCACAGGTCACTCTAATTTCCCATCAGGAAGAAGAATTAATCACAGGCTCAGTCTGCCGCCCAGAAGCACAATAGGGCCTGAGGCAATCCCGTGCTTTTGCGGCCAGCTCCCAAAAAAGCGAGTTGAAAAATGGAGCTCAGGGACACTGCAATTCACAAACCCGCAGAGTTATAAATGATAACTCTCATCCACAGATATATTGAGGGAAGGCAACGAAGAGGATTTGAAAGCAAGGCAGAATTTCAGAAAACAGATTTCAGGAGGTAGATTCGAATCGCCTTTAAAGCACATGAAAAGCGGCAAAAGGTCGACAATGATGCCCTTGGCCAAAAAGGGCGTATGCGTTTTTTCCTGAATATATTCAGGAAAAAACGCATACGCCCTTTTTGGCCAACCAAGCAACCTGGAAAGGCAAATCAGCGCTACAAAGAAGTCTCGCTTCCCATCGGTCAAAAGGGCCATGCTGCAAAAAGTGTCAAAACCAGAAATGCAGGACAGGCCATGGAGAAATGGCAGCCTTGCTACGCTGATGAGCGGGATGTAAATTGCCAACAGCCACTCTGGAGAAGTGTACGGTGTGTCCTGAAACATCGAAAAAACACAGCTTAGGGAGCATAGGGCACGTCCACTCATGGGCGTATAAATTGGGAAAACTAAAAATCAGCAAGACACAGGCACCCCAAAGTTTAGGGCTGCTCTGTTGACAAGAACCTCCACTTCATGACACCTTAAATATCCCAGGAAAGAGAAAAATGGATAAAGAAGTTGTGGTCCTTATGTACAATGCAATATCACTCAGACATGAAATCAATGTCATAAGGCTAGTAGAAGCAAGATGAGTGGACTTAGGTACGACGATTCTAAGTGAAATAAGTCACACAGAAAAAGACACTTATCATAAGCTATCACTTATAGAGGGAATGTAAAAACCGCTACACTTGAACTGAATTACAGAACAGAACAGAATCACACGTTTAGAAAACACACTATGGCTGCTTAACGGGAAAGGTGAGGTGGGGTGATGCATAAAACAAGGGTTTCAAATTCGCTCAGATACCGTTCCATACACCCAATGTGTAATAGACAAGACCTACTCTTTGCTCAGTGAACTGGACTCAACACCCCCTATTCACCGCACAAGAATATACGTGACTAGTAACAATCTTAAAACCTATGTATTGATATCTGTCTGGAAGTGAGTCAAGTGGGTGTAAAGCCGCATAAACACAGCCGTGAAAAGCAGCTAAACCCCATTATAAAAATAAATTACTTTTAAAAACCCGTAAAACAAAGACAGTGAAAGAGAGAGAAATTCTTACAAAATTCGTTCAGAGGCTGTGATGCAACCTGGATTGACCATATCTAGACCCACAGCTGGATGAGACATAAGGGTGGACACTCTTGGGGCTGAGAGGTTGGGTGAGGTTGGGTGAGAAAACGCAGACCCTTTAAAGTAATACTGCATGGTACCCATCCCATGGGTCCCAAATCTCCAGGTTCAAGGGCATCTTCCTACATCGAAATCTTGCATGAGGAACCCAGAAGAAGGTACACCGTGTGATTTTGAAAGGTTTCTAAAACGCACCTCATTTCTCATCTCCTTGTGCTCGGGTTCGCCATTCCAGCTACTTCACTAGCAATCTCCCTACTTGGAGAATCAGCACCTTTAACCTCCTGTTCTGTACAGGTTGCAATTTGTCCTGAGGATGAACGGGAAGAGGGGCAACCAATGAGAGACTAGATCTAGGTGTTGGGACAGGCACAGGTCACTCTATTTTCCCATCAGGAAGAAGAATTAACCACAGGCTCAGCCTGCCGCCGGGAACCAGAATAGGGCCTGAGGCAATCCCGTGCTTTTGCGGCCAGCTCCCAAACAAGACAGTTGAAAAATGGAGCTCACGGGCACTGCCATTCACAAACCTGCTGAGTTATAAACGATAACTCTCGTCCACAAATATATTGAGGGAAGGCAACGAAGAGGATTTGAAAGCAAGGCAGAATTGCAGGAAACAGGTTTCAGGAGGTAGATTCGAATCGCCTTTAAAGCACATGAAAAGCGGCAAAACGTCGACAATGATGCCCTTGGCCAAAAAGGGCGTATGCGTTTTTTCCTGAATATATTCAGGAAAAAACGCATACGCCCTTTTTGGCCAACCAAGCAACCTGGAAAGGCAAATCAGCGCTACAAAGAAGTCTCGCTTCCCATCGGTCAAAAGGGTCATGCTGCAAAAAGTGTCAAAACCAGAAATGCAGGACAGGCCATGGAGAAATGGAAGCCTTGCTACGCTGATGGGCGGGATGTTAATTGCCAGCAGCCACTCTGGAGAAGTGTATGGTGTGTCCTGAAACATCGAAAAAACACAGCTTAGGGAGCGTACGGCACGTCCACTCATGGGCGTATAAATTGGGAAAAAGAAAAATCAGCAAGACACAGGCACCCCAAAGTTTAGGGCTGCTCTGTTGACAAGAACCTCCACTTCATGACAACTTAAATATCCCAGGAAAGAGAAAAATGGATAAAGAAGTCGTGGTCCTTATGTACAATGGAATATCACTCAGACATGAAATCAATGTCATAAGGCTAGTAGAAGCAAGATGAGTGGAGTTAGGTACGACGATTCTAAGTGAAATAAGTCACACAGAAAAAGACACTTATCATAAGCTATCACTTATAGAGGGAATGTAAAAACCGCTACACTTGAACTGAATTACAAAACAGAACAGAGTCACACGTTTAGAAAACACACTATGGCTGCTTAACGGGAAAGGTGAGGTGGGGTGATGCATAAAACAAGGGGTTCAAATTCGCTCAGATACCGTTCCATACACCCAATATGTAATAGACAAGACCTACTCCTTGCTCAGTGAACAGGACTCAACACCCCCTATTCACCGCACAAGAATATAGGTGACTAGTAAGAATCTTAAAACCTATGTATTGATATATGTCTGGAAGTGAGTCAAGTGGGTGTAAAGCCGCATAAACACAGCCGTGAAAAGCAACTAAACCCCATTATAAAAATAAATTACTTTTAAAAACCCGTAAAACAAAGACAGTGAAAGAGAGAGAAATTCTTACAAAATTCGTTCAGAGGCTGTGATGCAACCTGGATTGACCATATCTACACGCACAGGTGGATGAGACATAAGGGTGGACACTCTTGGGGCTGAAAGGTTGGGTTAGGTTATGTGAGCAATCGCAGACCCTTTAAAGTAATACTGCGTGGTACCCATCCCATGGTTCCCAAGTCTCCAGGTTCAAGGGCATCTTCCTACATCGAAAACATGCATGAGAGACTCAGAAGATGGTACACCGTGTGATTTTGAAAGGTTTCTAAAACGCACCTCATTTCTCATCTCCTTGTGCTCGGGTTCGCCATTCCAGCTACTTTACTAGCAATCTCCCTACTTGGAGAATCAGCACCTTTAACCTCCTGTTCTGTACAGGTTGCAATTTGTCCTGAGGATGAACGGGAAGGGGGGCAACCAATGAGAGACTAGATCTAGGTGTTGGGACAGGCACAGGTCACTCTAATTTCCCATCAGGAAGAAGAATTAATCACAGGCTCAGCCTGCCGCCCAGAAGCACAATAGGGCCTGAGGCAATCCCGCGCTTTTGCAGCCAGCTCCCAAAAAAGCGAGTTGAAAAATGGAGCTCAGGGACACTGCAATTCACAAACCCGCAGAGTTATAAATGATAACTCTCATCCACAGATATATTGAGGGAAGGCAACGAAGAGGATTTGAAAGCAAGGCAGAATTGCAGAAAACAGATTTCAGGAGGTAGATTCGAATCGCCTTTAAAGCACATGAAAAGCGGCAAAAGGTCGACAATGATGCCCTTGTCCAAAAAGGGCGTATGCGTTTTTTCCTGAATATATTCAGGAAAAAACGCATACGCCCTTTTTGGCCAACCAAGCAACCTGGAAAGGCAAATCAGCGCTACAAAGAAGTCTCGCTTCCCATCGGTCAAAAGGGCCATGCTGCAAAAAGTGTCAAAACCAGAAATGCAGGACAGGCCATGGAGAAATAGCAGCCTTGCTACGCTGATGAGCGGGATGTAAATTGCCAACAGCCACTCTGGAGAAGTGTACAGTGTGTACTGAAACATCGAAAAAAAATAGCTTATGGAGCATAGGGCACGTCCACTCATGGGAGTATAAATTGGGAAAACTAAAAATCAGCAAGACACAGGCACCCCAAAGTTTAGGGCTGCTCTGTTGACAAGAACCTCCACTTCATGACAACTTAAATATCCCAGGAAAGAGAAAAATGGATAAAGAAGTCGTGGTCCTTATGTACAATGGAATATCACTCAGACATGAAATCAATGTCATAAGGCTAGTAGAAGCAAGATGAGTGGAGTTAGGTACGACGATTCTAAGTGAAATAAGTCACACAGAAAAAGACACTTATCATAAGCTATCACTTATAGAGGGAATGTAAAAACCGCTACACTTGAACTGAATTACAAAACAGAACAGAGTCACACGTTTAGAAAACACACTATGGCTGCTTAACGGGAAAGGTGAGGTGGGGTGATGCATAAAACAAGGGTTTCAAATTCGCTCAGATACCGTTCCATACACCCAATATGTAATAGACAAGACCTACTCTTTGCTCAGTGAACTGGATTCAACACCCCCTATTCACCGAACAAGAATATATGTGACTAGTAACAATCTTAAAACCTATGTATTGATATCTGTCTGAAAGTGAGTCAAGTGGGTGTAAATCCGCATAAACACAGCCGTGAAAAGCAGCTAAACACCATTATAAAAATAAATTACTTTTAAAAACCCGTAAAACAAAGACAGTGAAAGAGAGAGAAATTCTTACAAAATTCGTTCAGGGGCTGTGATGCAACCTGGATTGACCATATCTAGACCCACAGCTGGATGAGACATAAGGGTGGACACTCTTGGGGCTGAGAGGTTGGGTGAGGTTGGGTGAGAAAACGCAGACCCTTTAAAGTAATACTGCATGGTACCCATCCCATGGGTCCCCAATCTCCAGGTTCAAGGGCATCTTCCTACATCGAAATCTTGCATGAGGAACCCAGAAGAAGGTACACCGTGTGATTTTGAAAGGTTTCTAAAACGCACCTCATTTCTCATTTCCTTGTGCTCGGGTTCGCCATTCCAGCTACTTCACTAGCAATCTCCCTACTTGGAGAATCAGCACCTTTAACCTCCTGTTCCGTACAGGTTGCAATTTGTCCTGAGGATGAACGGGAAGAGGGGCAACCAATGAGAGACTAGATCTAGGTGTTGGGACAGGCACAGGTCACTTTATTTTCCCATCAGGAAGAAGAATTAACCACAGGCTCAGCCTGCCGCCGGGAACCAGAATAGGGCCTGAGGCAATCCCGTGCTTTTGCAGCCAGCTCCCAAACAAGACAGTTGAAAAATGGAGCTCAGGGGCACTGCCATTCACAAACCTGCTGAGTTATAAATGATAACTGTCGTCCACAAATATATTGAGGGAAGGCAACGAAGAGGATTTGAAAGCAAGGCAGAATTGCAGGAAACAGGTTTCAGGAGGTAGATTCGAATCGCCTTTAAAGCACATGAAAAGCGGCAAAACGTGGACAATGATGCCCTTGGCCAAAAAGGGCGTAGGCGTTTTTTCCTGAATATATTCAGGAAAAAACGCATACGCCCTTTTTGGCCAACCAAGCAACCTGGAAATGCAAATCAGCGCTACAAAGAAGTCTCGCTTCCCATCGGTCAAAAGGGTCATGCTGCAAAAAGTGTCAAAACCAGAAATGCAGGACAGGCCATGGAGAAATGGAAGCCTTGCTACGCTGATGGGCGGGATGTAAATTGCTAACAGCCACTCTGAAGAAGTGTACGGTGTGGCCTGAAATATCGAAAAAACACAGCTAAGGGAGCATAGGGCACTTCCACTCATGGGCGTATAAATTGGGAAAACTAAAAATCAGCAAGACACAGGCACCCCAATGTTTAGGGCTGCTATGTTGACAAGAACCTCCACTTCATGACACCTTAAATATCCCAGGAAAGAGAAAAATGGATAAAGAAGTTGTGGTCCTTATGTACAATGGAATATCACTCAGACATGAAATCAATGTCATAAGGCTAGTAGAAGCAAGATGAGTGGAGTTAGGTACGACGATTCTAAGTGAAATAAGTCACACAGAAAAAGACACTTATCATAAGCTATCACTTATAGAGGGAATGTAAAAACCGCTACACTTGAACTGAATTACAAAACAGAACAGAGTCACACGTTTAGAAAACACACTATGGCTGCTTAACGGGAAAGGTGAGGTGGGGTGATGCATAAAACAAGGGGTTCAAATTCGCTCAGATACCGTTCCATACACCCAATATGTAATAGACAAGACCTACTCCTTGCTCAGTGAACTGGACTCAACACCCCCTATTCACCGCACAAGAATATATGTGACTAGTAACAATCTTTAAACCTATGTATTGATATCTGTCTGTAAGTGAGTCAAGTGGGTGTAAAGCCGCATAAACACAGCCGTGAAAAGCAGCTAAACCCCATTATAAAAATAAACTACTTTTAAAAACCCGTAAAACAAAGACAGTGAAAGAGAGAGAAATTCTTACAAAATTCGTTCAGAGGCTGTGATGCAACCTGGATTGACCATATCTACACGCTCAGGTGGATGAGACATAAGGGTGGACACTCTTGGGGCTGAAAGGTTGGGTTAGGTTGGGTGAGCAAACGCAGACCCTTTAAAGTAATACTGCGTGGTACCCATCCCATGGGTCCCAAGTCTCCAGGTTCAAGGGCATCTTCCTACATCGAAAACATGCATGAGAAACTCAGAAGATGGTACACCGTGTGATTTTGAAAGGTTTCTAAAACGCACCTCATTTCTCATCTCCTTGTGCTCGGGTTTGCCATTCCAGCTACTTTACTAGCAATCTCCCTACTTGGAGAATCAACACCTTTAACCTCCTGCTCTGTACAGGTTGCAATTTGTCCTGAGGATGAACGGGAAGAGGGGCAACCAATGAGAGACTACATCTAGGTGTTGGGACAGGCACAGGTCACTCTATTTTCCCATCAGGAAGAAGAATTAAGCACAGGCTCAGCCTGCCGCCGGGAACCAGATTAGTGCCTGAGGCAATCCCGCGCTTCTGCGGCCAGCTCCGAAAAAAGCCAGTTGAAAAATGGAGCACATGGGCACTGCAATTCACAAACCTGCAGAGTTATAAATGATAACTCTCGTCCACAAATATATTGAGGGAAGGCAACAAAGAGGATTTGAAAGCAAGGCAGAGTTGCATGAAACAGGTTTCAGGAGGTAGATTCGAATCGCCTTTCAAGCACATGAAAAGCGGCAAAACGTGGAAAATGATGCCCTTGGCCAAAAAGGGCGTATGCGTTTTTTCCTGAATATATTCAGGAAAAAACGCATACGCCCTTTTTGGCCAACCAAGCAACCTGGAAAGGCAAATCAGCGCTACAAAGAAGTCTCGCTTCCCATGGGTCAAAAGGGCCATGCTGAAAAAAGTGTCAAAACCACAAATGCAGGACAGGCCATGGAGAAATGGGAGCCTTGCCACGCTGATGGGCGGGATGTAAATTGCCAACAGCCACTCTGGAGAAGTGTACGGTGTGGCCTGAAACATCGAAAAAACAAAGTTTATGGAGCATAGGGCACTTCCACTCATGGGCGTATAAATTGGGAAAACTAAAAATCAGCAAGACTCAGGCACCCCAAAGTTTAGGGCTGCTCTGTTGACAAGAACCTCCACTTCACGAAACCTTAAATATCCCAGGAAGGAGAAAAATGGATAAAGAAGTCGTGGTCCTTATGTACAATGGAATATCACTCAGCCATGAAATCAATGTCATAAGGCTAGTAGCAGCATGATGAGTGGATTTAGGTACGACGACTCTAAGTGAAATAAGTCACACAGAAAAATACACTTATCAAAAGCTATCACTTATAAAGGGAATGTAAAAACCGCTACAATTGAACTGAATTACAAATCAAAACAGAGTCACACATTTAGAAAACACACTATGGCTGCTTAACGGGAAAGGTGACGTGGGGTGATGCATAAAACAAGGGTTTCAAATTAGCTCAGATACCGTTCCATACACCCAATATGTAATAGACAAGACCTACTCCTTGCTCAGTGAACTGGACTCAACACCCCCTATTCACCACACAAGAATATATCTGACTAGTGAGAATCGTAAAACTTATGTATTGATATCTCTCTGGAAGTGAGTCAAGTGGGTGTAAAGCCGCATAAACACAGCCGTGAAAAGCAGCTAAACCCCATTATAAAAATAAATTAGTTTTAAAAACCCATGAAACAAAGACAGTGAAAGAGAGAGAAATTCTTACAAAATTCATTCAGGGGCTGTGACGCAACCTGGATTGACCATATCTAGACCCACAGCTGGATGAGACATAAGGGTGGACACTCTTGGGGCTGAGAGGTTTGGTGTGGTTGGGTGAGCAAATGCAGACGCTTTAAAGTAATACTGCGTGGTACCCATCCCATGGGTCCCAAATCTCCAGGTTCAAAGGCATCTTCCTACATCGAAAACATGCATGAGAAACCCAGAAGATGGTACACCGTGAGATTGGGAAAGTTTCTAAAACGCACCTCATTTCTCAACTCCGTGTGCTCGGGTTCCCCATTCCAGCTACTTTACTAGCAATCTCCCTACTTGGAGAATCAGCACCTTTAACCTCCTGTTCCATACAGGTTGCAATTTGTCCTAAGGATGAATGGGAAGAGGGGCAACCAATGAGAGACTAGATCTAGGTGTTGGGACAGGCAGAGGTCACTCTATTTTCCCATCAGGAAGAAGAATTAACCACAGGCTCAGCCTGCCGCCCGGAACCAGAATAGGGCCTGAGGCAATCCCGCGCTTCTGCGGCCAGCTCCCAAAAAAGCCAGTTGATAAATGCAGCACATGGGCACTGCAATTCACAAACCTGCAGAGTTATAAATGATAACTCTCGTCCACAAATATATTGAGGGAAGGCAACGAAGAGGATTTGAAAGCAAGGCAGAGTTGCAGGAAACAGGTTTCAGGAGGTAGATTCGAATCGCCTTTAAAGCACATGAAAAGCGGCAAAAGGTCGACAATGATGCCCTTGGCCAAAAAGGGCGTATGCGTTTTTTCCTGAATATATTCAGGAAAAAACGCATACGCCCTTTTTGGCAAACCAAGCAACCTGGAAAGTCAAATCAGCGCTACAAAGAAGTCTCGCTTCCCATCCGTCAAAAGGGCCATGCTGATAAAAGTGTCAAAACCACAAATGCAGGACAGGCCATGGAGAAATTGGAGCCTTGCTACGCTGATGGGCGGGATGTAAATTGCCAACAGCCACTCTGGAGAAGTTTACGGTGAGGCCTGAAACATCGAAAAAACACAGCATAGGGAGCATAGGGCACTTCCACTCATGGGCGTATAAATTGGGAAAACTAAAAATCAGCAAGACACAGGCACCCCAAAGTTTAGGGCTGCTCTGTTGACAAGAACCTCCACTTCATGACACCTTAAATATCCCAGGAAAGAGAAAAATGGATAAAGAAGTTGTGGTCCTTATGTACAATGGAATATCACTCAGCCATGAAATCAATGTCATAAGGCTAGTAGCAGCATGATGAGTGGATTTAGGTACGATGATTCTAAGTGAAATAAGTCACACAGAAAAAGACACTTATCAAAAGCTATATCTTATACAGGGAATGTAAAAACCGCTACATTTGAACTGAATTAGAAAACAGAACAAAGTCACACATTTAGAAAAAAAACTATGGTTGCTTAACGGGGAAGGTGAGGTGGGGTGATGCATAATACAAGGGTTTCAAATTAGCTCAGATACCGTTCCATACACCCAATACGTAATAGACAAGACCTACTCCTTGCTCAGTGAACTGGACTCAACACCCCCTATTCACCGCACAAGAATATATTTGACTAGTAAGAATCTTAAAACCTATGTATTCATATCTCTCTGGAAGTGAGCCAAGTGGGTGTAAAGCCGCATAAACACAGCCGTGAAAAGCAGCTAAACCCCATTATAAAAATAAATTAGTTTTAAAAACCCATGAAACAAAGACAGTGGAAGAGACAGAAATTCTTACAAAATTCATTCAGGGGCTGTGACGCAACCTGGATTGACCATATCTAGACCCACAGCTGGATGAGACATAAGGGTGGACATTCTTGGGGTTGAGAGGTATGGTGAGGTTGGGTGAGCCAACGCAGACCCTTTAAGGTAATACTGCGTGGTACCCATCCCTTGGGTCCCAAATCTCCAGGTTCAAGGGCATCTTCCTACATCGAAAACTTGCATGAGGAACCCAGAAGATGGTACACCGTGTGATTTTGAAAGGTTTCTAAAACGCACCTCATTTCTCATCTCCTTGTACTCGGGTTCGCCATTCCAGCTACTTCACTAGCAATCTCCCTACTTGGAGAATCAGCACCTTTAACCTCCTGTTCCGTACAGGTTGCAATTTGTCCTGAGGATGAACGGGAAGAGGGGCAGCCAATGAGAGACTAGATCTAGGTGTTGGGACAGGCACAGGTCACTCTATTTTCTCGTCAGGAAGAAGAAATAACCACAGGCTCAGCCTGCCACCCGGAACCAGAATAGGGCCTGAGGCAATCCCGCGCTTCTGCGGCCAGCTCCCAAAAAAGCCAGTTGAAAAATGGAGCACATGGGCACTGCAATTCACAACCCTGCAGAGTTATAAATGATAACTCTCGTCCACAAATATATTGAGGGAAGGCAACGAAGAGGATTTGAAAGCAAGGCAGAATTGCAGGAAACAGGTTTCAGGAGGTAGATTCAAATCGCCTTTAAAGCACATGAAAAGCGGCAAAACGTGGACAATGATGCCCTTGGCCAAAAAGGGCGTATGCGTTTTTTCCTGAATATATTCAGGAAAAAACGCATACGCCCTTTTTGGCAAACCAAGCAACCTGGAAAGTCAAATCAGCGCTACAAAGAAGTCTCGCTTCCCATCCGTCAAAAGGGCCATGCTGATAAAAGTGTCAAAACCACAAATGCAGGACAGGCCATGGAGAAATTGGAGCCTTGCTACGCTGATGGGCGGGATGTAAATTGCCAACAGCCACTCTGGAGAAGTTTACGGTGAGGCCTGAAACATCGAAAAAACAGAGCATAGGGAGCATAGGGCACTTCCACTCATGGGCGTATAAATTGGGAAAACTAAAAATCAGCAAGACACAGGCACCCCAAAGTTTAGGGCTGCTCTGTTGACAAGAACCTCCACTTCATGACACCTTAAATATCCCAGGAAAGAGAAAAATGGATAAAGAAGTTGTGGTCCTTATGTACAATGGAATATCACTCAGCCATGAAATCAATGTCATAAGGCTAGTAGCAGCATGATGAGTGGATTTAGGTACGATGATTCTAAGTGAAATAAGTCACACAGAAAAAGACACTTATCAAAAGCTATATCTTATACAGGGAATGTAAAAACCGCTACATTTGAACTGAATTAGAAAACAGAACAAAGTCACACATTTAGAAAAAAAACTATGGTTGCTTAACGGGGAAGGTGAGGTGGGGTGATGCATAATACAAGGGTTTCAAATTAGCTCAGATACCGTTCCATACACCCAATACGTAATAGACAAGACCTACTCCTTGCTCAGTGAACTGGACTCAACACCCCCTATTCACCGCACAAGAATATATTTGACTAGTAAGAATCTTAAAACCTATGTATTCATATCTCTCTGGAAGTGAGCCAAGTGGGTGTAAAGCCGCATAAACACAGCCGTGAAAAGCAGCTAAACCCCATTATAAAAATAAATTAGTTTTAAAAACCCATGAAACAAAGACAGTGGAAGAGACAGAAATTCTTACAAAATTCATTCAGGGGCTGTGACGCAACCTGGATTGACCATATCTAGACCCACAGCTGGATGAGACATAAGGGTGGACATTCTTGGGGTTGAGAGGTATGGTGAGGTTGGGTGAGCCAACGCAGACCCTTTAAGGTAATACTGCGTGGTACCCATCCCTTGGGTCCCAAATCTCCAGGTTCAAGGGCATCTTCCTACATCGAAAACTTGCATGAGGAACCCAGAAGATGGTACACCGTGTGATTTTGAAAGGTTTCTAAAACGCACCTCATTTCTCATCTCCTTGTACTCGGGTTCGCCATTCCAGCTACTTCACTAGCAATCTCCCTACTTGGAGAATCAGCACCTTTAACCTCCTGTTCCGTACAGGTTGCAATTTGTCCTGAGGATGAACGGGAAGAGGGGCAGCCAATGAGAGACTAGATCTAGGTGTTGGGACAGGCACAGGTCACTCTATTTTCTCGTCAGGAAGAAGAAATAACCACAGGCTCAGCCTGCCACCCGGAACCAGAATAGGGCCTGAGGCAATCCCGCGCTTCTGCGGCCAGCTCCCAAAAAAGCCAGTTGAAAAATGGAGCACATGGGCACTGCAATTCACAACCCTGCAGAGTTATAAATGATAACTCTCGTCCACAAATATATTGAGGGAAGGCAACGAAGAGGATTTGAAAGCAAGGCAGAATTGCAGGAAACAGGTTTCAGGAGGTAGATTCAAATCGCCTTTAAAGCACATGAAAAGCGGCAAAACGTGGACAATGATGCCCTTGGCCAAAAAGGGCGTATGCGTTTTTTCCTGAATATATTCAGGAAAAAACGCATACGCCCTTTTTGGCAAACCAAGCAACCTGGAAAGTCAAATCAGCGCTACAAAGAAGTCTCGCTTCCCATCCGTCAAAAGGGCCATGCTGATAAAAGTGTCAAAACCACAAATGCAGGACAGGCCATGGAGAAATTGGAGCCTTGCTACGCTGATGGGCGGGATGTAAATTGCCAACAGCCACTCTGGAGAAGTTTACGGTGAGGCCTGAAACATCGAAAAAACACAGCATAGGGAGCATAGGGCACTTCCACTCATGGGCGTATAAATTGGGAAAACTAAAAATCAGCAAGACACAGGCACCCCAAAGTTTAGGGCTGCTCTGTTGACAAGAACCTCCACTTCATGACACCTTAAATATCCCAGGAAAGAGAAAAATGGATAAAGAAGTTGTGGTCCTTATGTACAATGGAATATCACTCAGCCATGAAATCAATGTCATAAGGCTAGTAGCAGCATGATGAGTGGATTTAGGTACGATGATTCTAAGTGAAATAAGTCACACAGAAAAAGACACTTATCAAAAGCTATATCTTATACAGGGAATGTAAAAACCGCTACATTTGAACTGAATTAGAAAACAGAACAAAGTCACACATTTAGAAAAAAAACTATGGTTGCTTAACGGGGAAGGTGAGGTGGGGTGATGCATAATACAAGGGTTTCAAATTAGCTCAGATACCGTTCCATACACCCAATACGTAATAGACAAGACCTACTCCTTGCTCAGTGAACTGGACTCAACACCCCCTATTCACCGCACAAGAATATATTTGACTAGTAAGAATCTTAAAACCTATGTATTCATATCTCTCTGGAAGTGAGCCAAGTGGGTGTAAAGCTGCATAAACACAGCCGTGAAAAGCAGCTAAACCCCATTATAAAAATAAATTAGTTTTAAAAACCCATGAAACAAAGACAGTGGAAGAGACAGAAATTCTTACAAAATTCATTCAGGGGCTGTGACGCAACCTGGATTGACCATATCTAGACCCACAGCTGGATGAGACATAAGGGTGGACATTCTTGGGGTTGAGAGGTATGGTGAGGTTGGGTGAGCCAACGCAGACCCTTTAAGGTAATACTGCGTGGTACCCATCCCTTGGGTCCCAAATCTCCAGGTTCAAGGGCATCTTCCTACATCGAAAACTTGCATGAGGAACCCAGAAGATGGTACACCGTGTGATTTTGAAAGGTTTCTAAAACGCACCTCATTTCTCATCTCCTTGTACTCGGGTTCGCCATTCCAGCTACTTCACTAGCAATCTCCCTACTTGGAGAATCAGCACCTTTAACCTCCTGTTCCGTACAGGTTGCAATTTGTCCTGAGGATGAACGGGAAGAGGGGCAGCCAATGAGAGACTAGATCTAGGTGTTGGGACAGGCACAGGTCACTCTATTTTCTCGTCAGGAAGAAGAAATAACCACAGGCTCAGCCTGCCACCCGGAACCAGAATAGGGCCTGAGGCAATCCCGCGCTTCTGCGGCCAGCTCCCAAAAAAGCCAGTTGAAAAATGGAGCACATGGGCACTGCAATTCACAACCCTGCAGAGTTATAAATGATAACTCTCGTCCACAAATATATTGAGGGAAGGCAACGAAGAGGATTTGAAAGCAAGGCAGAATTGCAGGAAACAGGTTTCAGGAGGTAGATTCAAATCGCCTTTAAAGCACATGAAAAGCGGCAAAACGTGGACAATGATGCCCTTGGCCAAAAAGGGCGTATGCGTTTTTTCCTGAATATATTCAGGAAAAAACGCATACGCCCTTTTTGGCCAACCAAGCAACCTGGAAAGTCAAATCAGCGCTACAAAGAAGTCTCGCTTCCCATCCGTCAAAAGGGCCATGCTGATAAAAGTGTCAAAACCACAAATGCAGGACAGGCCATGGAGAAATTGGAGCCTTGCTACGCTGATGGGCGGGATGTAAATTGCCAACAGCCACTCTGGAGAAGTTTACGGTGAGGCCTGAAACATCGAAAAAACACAGCATAGGGAGCATAGGGCACTTCCACTCATGGGCGTATAAATTGGGAAAACTAAAAATCAGCAAGACACAGGCACCCCAAAGTTTAGGGCTGCTCTGTTGACAAGAACCTCCACTTCATGACACCTTAAATATCCCAGGAAAGAGAAAAATGGATAAAGAAGTTGTGGTCCTTATGTACAATGGAATATCACTCAGCCATGAAATCAATGTCATAAGGCTAGTAGCAGCATGATGAGTGGATTTAGGTACGATGATTCTAAGTGAAATAAGTCACACAGAAAAAGACACTTATCAAAAGCTATATCTTATACAGGGAATGTAAAAACCGCTACATTTGAACTGAATTAGAAAACAGAACAAAGTCACACATTTAGAAAAAAAACTATGGTTGCTTAACGGGGAAGGTGAGGTGGGGTGATGCATAATACAAGGGTTTCAAATTAGCTCAGATACCGTTCCATACACCCAATACGTAATAGACAAGACCTACTCCTTGCTCAGTGAACTGGACTCAACACCCCCTATTCACCGCACAAGAATATATTTGACTAGTAAGAATCTTAAAACCTATGTATTCATATCTCTCTGGAAGTGAGCCAAGTGGGTGTAAAGCCGCATAAACACAGCCGTGAAAAGCAGCTAAACCCCATTATAAAAATAAATTAGTTTTAAAAACCCATGAAACAAAGACAGTGGAAGAGACAGAAATTCTTACAAAATTCATTCAGGGGCTGTGACGCAACCTGGATTGACCATATCTAGACCCACAGCTGGATGAGACATAAGGGTGGACATTCTTGGGGTTGAGAGGTATGGTGAGGTTGGGTGAGCCAACGCAGACCCTTTAAGGTAATACTGCGTGGTACCCATCCCTTGGGTCCCAAATCTCCAGGTTCAAGGGCATCTTCCTACATCGAAAACTTGCATGAGGAACCCAGAAGATGGTACACCGTGTGATTTTGAAAGGTTTCTAAAACGCACCTCATTTCTCATCTCCTTGTACTCGGGTTCGCCATTCCAGCTACTTCACTAGCAATCTCCCTACTTGGAGAATCAGCACCTTTAACCTCCTGTTCCGTACAGGTTGCAATTTGTCCTGAGGATGACTGGGAAGAGGGGCAGCCAATGAGAGACTAGATCTAGGTGTTGGGACAGGCACAGGTCACTCTATTTTCTCGTCAGGAAGAAGAAATAACCACAGGCTCAGCCTGCCACCCGGAACCAGAATAGGGCCTGAGGCAATCCCGCGCTTCTGCGGCCAGCTCCCAAAAAAGCCAGTTGAAAAATGGAGCACATGGGCACTGCAATTCACAACCCTGCAGAGTTATAAATGATAACTCTCGTCCACAAATATATTGAGGGAAGGCAACGAAGAGGATTTGAAAGCAAGGCAGAATTGCAGGAAACAGGTTTCAGGAGGTAGATTCAAATCGCCTTTAAAGCACATGAAAAGCGGCAAAACGTGGACAATGATGCCCTTGGCCAAAAAGGGCGTATGCGTTTTTTCCTGAATATATTCAGGAAAAAACGCATACGCCCTTTTTGGCAAACCAAGCAACCTGGAAAGTCAAATCAGCGCTACAAAGAAGTCTCGCTTCCCATCCGTCAAAAGGGCCATGCTGATAAAAGTGTCAAAACCACAAATGCAGGACAGGCCATGGAGAAATTGGAGCCTTGCTACGCTGATGGGCGGGATGTAAATTGCCAACAGCCACTCTGGAGAAGTTTACGGTGAGGCCTGAAACATCGAAAAAACACAGCTTAGGGAGCATAGGGCACGTCCACTCATGGGCGTATAAATTTTGAAAACTAAAAATCAGCAAGACACAGGCACCCCAAAGTTTAGGGCTGCTCTGTTGACAAGAACCTCCACTTCATGACACCTTAAATATCCCAGGAAAGAGAAAAATGGATAAAGAAGTTGTGGTCCTTATGTACAATGGAATATCACTCAGCCATGAAATCAATGTCATAAGGCTAGTAGAAGCAAGATGGGTGGACGTAGGTACGACGATTCTAAGTGAAATAAGTCACACAGAAAAAGACACTTATCAAAAGCTATAACTTATACAGGGAATGTAAAAACCGCTACATTTGAACTGAATTACAAAACAGAACAAAGTCACACATTTAGAAAAAAAACTATGGTTGCTTAACGGGAAAGGTGAGGTGGGGTGATGGATAAAACAAGGGTTTCAAATTAGCTCAGATACCGTTCCATACACCCAATACGTAATAGACAAGACCTACTCCTTGCTCAGTGAACTGGACTCAACACCCCCTATTCACTGCACAAGAATATATGTGACTAGTAAGAATCTTAAAACCTATGTATTGATATCTCTCTGGAAGTGTGTCAAGTGGGTGTAAAGCCGCATAAACACAGCCGTGAAAAGCAGCTAAAGCCCATTATAAAAATAAATTAGTTTTAAAAACCCATGAAACAAAGACAGAGAAAGAGACAGAAATTCTTACAAAATTCATTCAGGGGCTGTGACGCAACCTGGATTGACCATATCTAGACCCACAGCTGGATGAGACATAAGGGTGGACATTCTTGGGGCTGAGAGGTTTGGTGAGGTTGCGTGAGCCAAAGCAGACCCTTTAAGGTAATACTGCGTGGTACCCATCCAATGTGTCCCAAATCTCCAGGTTCAAGGGCATCTTCCTACATCGAAAACTTGCATGAGGAACCCAGAAGATGGTACACCGTGTGATTTTGAAAGGTTTCTAAAACGCACCTCATTTCTCATCTCCTTGTGCTCGGGTTCGCCATTCCAGCTACTTCACTAGCAATCTCCCTACTTGGAGAATCAGCACCTTTAACCTCCTGTTCCGTACAGGTTGCAATTTGTCCTGAGGATGAACGGGAAGAGGGGCAGCCAATGAGAGACTAGATCTAGGTGTTGGGACAGGCACAGGTCACTCTATTTTCTCATCAGGAAGAAGAAATAACCACAGGCTCAGCCTGCCACCGGGAACCAGAATAGGGCCTGAGGCAATCCCGCGCTTCTGCGGCCAGCTCCCAAAAAAGTCAGTTGAAAAATGGAGCACATGGGCACTGCAATTCACAACCCTGCAGAGTTATAAATGATAACTCTCGTCCACAAATATACTGAGGGAAGGCAACGAAGAGGATTTGAAAGCAAGGCAGAATTGCAGGAAACAGGTTTCAGGAGGTAGATTCGAATCGCCTTTAAAGCACATGAAAAGCGGCAAAACGTGGACAATGATGCCCTTGGCCAAAAAGGGCGTATGCGTTTTTTCCTGAATATATTCAGGAAAAAACGCATACGCCCTTTTTGGCCAACCAAGCAACCTGGAAAGGCAAATCAGCGCTACAAAGAAGTCTCGCTTCCCATCCGTCAAAAGGGCCATGCTGATAAAAGTGTCAAAACCACAAATGCAGGACAGGCCATGGAGAAATTGGAGCCTTGCTACGCTCATGGGCGGGATGTAAATTGCCAACAGCCACTCTGGAGAAGTGTACGGTGAGGCCTGAAACATCGAAAAAACACAGCTTAGGGAGCATAGGGCACTTCCACTCATGGGCGTATAAATTTTGAAAACTAAAAATCAGCAAGACACAGGCACCCCAAAGTTTAGGGCTGCTCTGTTGACAAGAACCTCCACTTCATGACACCTTAAATATCCCAGGGAAGAGAAAAATGGATAAAGAAGTTGTGGTCCTTATGTACAATGGAATATCACTCAGCCATGAAATCAATGTCATAAGGCTAGTAGCAGCATGATGAGTGGATTTAGGTACGACGACTCTAAGTGAAATAAGTCACACAGAAAAAGACACTTATCATAAGCTATCACGTATAGAGGGAATGTAAAAACTGCTACACTTGAACTGAATTACAAAAGAGAACAGAGTCACACGTTTAGAAAACACACTATGGCTGCTTAACGGTAAAGGTGAGGTGGTGTGATGCATAAAACAAGGGTTTCAAATTAGCTCAGATACCGTTCCATACACCCAATATGTAATAGACAAGACCTACTCCTTGCTCAGTGAACTGGACACAACACCCCCTATTCACCGCACAAGTATATATCTGACTAGTAAGAATCTTAAAACCTATGTATTGATATCTCTCTAGAAGTGTGTCAAGTGGGTGTAAAGCCGCATAAACACAGCCGTGAAAAGCAGCTAAACCCCATTATAAAAATAAATTACTTGTAAAAACCCGTAAAACAAAGACAGTGAAAGAGAGAGAAATTCTTACCCAATTCGTTCAGGGGCTGTGATGCAACCTGGATTGAACATATCTAGACCCACAGCTGGATGAGACCTAAGGGTGGACACTCTTGGGGCTGAGAGGTTGGGTGAGGTTGGGTGAGCCAACGCAGACCCTTTAAAGTAATACTGCGTGGTACCCATCCCATGGGTCCCAAGTCTCCAGGTTCAAGGGCATCTTCCTACATCGAAAACACGCATGGGAAAACTAGAAGATGGTACACCGTGTGATTTTGAAATGTTTCTAAAACACACCCCATTTCTCATCTCCTTGTGCTCGGGTTCGCCATTCCAGCTACTTCACTAGCAATCTCCCTACTTGGAGAATCAGCACCTTTAACCTCCTGTTCTGTACAGGTTGCAATTTGTCCTGAGGATGAACGGGAAGAGGGGCAACCAATGAGAGACTAGATCTAGGTGTTGGGACAGGCACAGGTCACTCTATTTTCCCATCAGGAAGAAGAAAATACCACAGGTTCAGCCTACCACCCGAAACCAGAATAGGGCCTGAGGCAATCCCGCGCTTTTGCGGCCAGATCCCAAAAAAGCGAGTTGAAAAATGGACCTCAGGGACACTGCCATTCACAAACCTGCTGAGTTATAAATGATAACTCTCGTCCACAAATATATTGAGGGAAGGCAACGAAGAGGATTTGAAAGCAAGGCAGAATTGCAGGAAACAGGTTTCAGGAGGTAGATTCGAATCGCCTTTAAAGCACATGAAAAGCGGCAAAACGTGGACAATGATGCCCTTGGCCAAAAAGGGCGTAGGCGTTTTTTCCTGAATATATTCAGGAAAAAACGCATACGCCCTTTTTGGCCAACCAAGCAACCTGGAAAGGCAAATCAGCGCTACAAAGAAGTCTCGCTTCCCATCCGTCAAAAGGGCCATGCTGATAAAAGTGTCAAAACCACAAATGCAGGACAGGCCATGGAGAAATTGGAGCCTTGCTACGCTGATGGGCGGGATGTAAACTGCCAACAGCCACTCTGGAGAAGTGTACGGTGAGGCCTGAAACTTCGAAAAAACACAGCTTAGGGAGCATAGGGCACTTCCACTCATGGGCGTATAAATTTTGAAAACTAAAAATCAGCAAGACACAGGCACCCCAAAGTTTAGGGCTGCTCTGTTGACAAGAACCTCCACTTCATGACACCTTAAATATCCCAGGAAAGAGAAAAATGGATAAAGAAGTTGTGGTCCTTATGTACAATGGAATATCACTCAGCCATGAAATCAATGTCATAAGGCAAGTAGAAGCAAGATGGGTGGACTTAGGTACGACGATTCTAAGTGAAATAAGTCACACAGAAAAAGACACTTATCAAAAGCTATAACTTATACAGGGAATGTAAAAACCGCTACATTTGAACTGAATTAAAAAACAGAACAAAGTCAAACATTTAGAAAAAAGACTATGGTTGCTTAACGGGAAAGGTGAGGTGGGGTGATGCATAAAACAAGGGTTTCAAATTAGCTCAGATACCGTTCCATACACCCAATACGTAATAGACAAGACCTACTCCTTGCTCAGTGAACTGGACTCAACACCCCCTATTCACCGCACAAGAATATATGTGACTAGTAAGAATCTTAAAACCTATGTATTGATATCTCTCTGGAAGTGTGTCAAGTGGGTGTAAAGCCGCATAAACACAGCCGTGAAAAGCAGCTAAATCCCATTATAAAAATAAATTAGTTTTAAAAACCCATGAAACAAAGACAGTGAAAGAGACAGAAATTCTTACAAAATTCATTCAGGGGCTGTGACTCAACCTGGATTGAACATATCTAGACCCACAGCTGGATGAGACATAAGGGTGGACATTCTTGGGGCTGAGAGTTTTGGTGAGGTTGGGTGAGCCAACGCAGACCCTTTAAGGTAATACTGCGTGGTACCCATCCCATGGGTCCCAAATCTCCAGGTTCAAGGGCATCTTCCTACATCGAAAACTTGCATGAGAAACCCAGAAGATGGTACACCGTGTGATTTTGAAAGGTTTCTAAAACGCACCTCATTTCTCATCTCCTTGTGCTCGGGTTCGCCATTCCAGCTACTTCACTAGCAATCTCCCTACTTGCAGAATCAGCACCTTTAAACTCCTGTTCCGTACAGGTGGCAATTTGTCCTGAGGATGAACGGGAAGAGGGGCAGCCAATGAGAGACTAGATCTAGGTTTTGGGACAGGCACAGGTCACTCTATTTTCTCATCAGGAAGAAGAATTAACCACAGGCTCAGCCTGCCGCCCGGAACCAGAATAGGGCCTGAGGCAATCCCGTGCTTCTGCGGCCAGCTCCCAAAAAAGACAGTTGAAAAATGGAGCACATGGGCACTGCAATTCACAACCCTGCAGAGTTATAAATGATAACTCTCGTCCACAAATATACTGAGGGAAGGCAACGAAGAGGATTTGAAAGCAAGGCAGAATTGCAGGAAACAGGTTTCAGGAGGTAGATTCGAATCGCCTTTAAAGCACATGAAAAGCGGCAAAACGTCGACAATGATGCCCTTGGCCAAAAAGGGCGTATGCGTTTTTTCCTGAATATATTCAGGAAAAAACGCATACGCCCTTTTTGGCCAACCAAGCAACCTGGAAAGGCAAATCAGCGCTACAAAGAAGTCTCGCTTCCCATCCATCAAAAGGGCCATGCTGATAAAAGTGTCAAAACCACAAATGCAGGACAGGCCATGGAGAAATTGGAGCCTTGCTACGCTGATGGGCGGGATGTAAATTGCCAACAGCCACTCTGGAGAAGTGTACGGTGAGGCCTGAAACATCGAAAAAACACAGCTTAGGGAGCATAGGGCACGTCCACTCATGGGCGTATAAATTTTGAAAACTAAAAATCAGCAAGACACAGGCACCCCAAAGTTTAGGGCTGCTCTGTTGACAAGAACCTCCACTTCATGACACCTTAAATATCCCAGGAAAGAGAAAAATGGATAAAGAAGTTGTGGTCCTTATGTACAATGCAATATCACTCAGACATGAAATCAATGTCATAAGGCTAGTAGAAGCAAGATGAGTGGATTTAGGTACGACGATTCTAAGTGAAATAAGTCACACAGAAATAGACACTTATCATAAGCTATCACTTATAGAGGGAATGTAAAAACCGCTACACTTGAACTGAATTACAAAACAGAACAGAGTCACACGTTTAGAAAACACACTATGGCTTGTTAACGGAAAAGGTGAGGTGGGGTGATGCATAAAACAAGGGTTTCAAATTCGCTCAGATACCGTTCCATACACCCAATATGTAATAGACAAGACCTACTCCTTGCTCAGTGAACTGGACTCAACACCCCCTATTCACCGCACAAGAATATATCTGATTAGTAAGAATCTTAAAACCTATGTATTGATATCTGTCTGGAAGTGAGTCAAGTGGGTGTAAAGCCGCATAAACACAGCCGTGAAAAGCAGCTAAACCCCATTATAAAAATAAATTACTTTTAAAAACCCGTAAAACAAAGACAGTGAAAGAGAGAGAAATTCTTACAAAATTCCTTCAGGGGCTGTGATGCAACCTGGATTGACCATATCTAGACCCACAGCTGGATGAGACATAAGGGTGGACACTTTTGGGGCTGAGAGTTTGGGTGAGGTTGGGTGAGCAAACGCAGACCCTTTAAATAATACTGCGTGGTACCCATCCCATGGGTCCCAAATCTCCAGGTTCAAGGGCATCTTCCTACATCGAAAACATGCATGAGAAACCCAGAAGATGGTACACCCTGTGATTTTGAAAGCTTTCTAAAACGCACCTCATTTCTCATCTCCTTGTGCTCGGGTTCGCCTTTCCAGCTACTTTACTAGCAATCTCCCTACTTGGAGAATCAGCACCTTTAAGCTCCTGTTCTGTACAGGTTGCAATTTGTCCTGAGGATGAAAGGGAAGAGGGACAACCAATGAGAGACTAGATCTAGGTGTTGGGACAGGCACAGGTCACTCTATTTTCCCATCAGGAAGAAGAATTAACCACAGGCTCAGCCTGCCGCCAGGAACCAGAATAGGGCCTGAGGCAATCCCGAACTTTTGCGGCCAGCTCCCAAAAAAGACAGTTGAAAAATGGAGCTCAGGGGCACTGCAATTCACAAACCTGCTGAGTTATAAATGATAACTCTCGTCCACAAATATATTGAGGGAAGGAAACGAAGAGGATTTGAAAGCAACGCAGAATTGCAGGAAACAGGTTTCAGGAGGTAGATTCGAATCACCTTTAAAGCACATGAAAATTGGCATAACGTCGACAATGATGCCCTTGGCCAAAAAGGGCGTATGCGTTTTTTCCTGAATATATTCAGGAAAAAACGCATACGCCCTTTTTGGCCAACCAAGCAACCTGGAAAGGCAAATCAGCGCTACAAAGAAGTCTCGCTTCCCATCGGTCAAAAGGGCCATGCTGCAAAAAGTGTCAAAACCAGAAATGCAGGACAGGCCATGGAGAAATGGCAGCCTTGCTACGCTGATGGGCGGGATGTAAATTGCCAACAGCCACTCTGGAGAAGTGTACGGTGTGTCCTGAAACATCGAAAAAACACAGCTTAGGGAGCGTAGGGCACGTCCACTCATGGGCGTATAAATTGGGAAAACTAAAAATCAGAAAGACACAGGCACACCAAAGTTTAGGGCTGCTCTGTTGATAAGAACCTCCACTTCATGACACCTTAAATATCCCAGGAAAGAGAAAAATAGATAAAGAAGTTGTGGTCCTTATGTACAATGGAATATCACTCAGACATGAAATCAATGTCATAAGGCTAGTAGAAGCAAGATGAGTGGATTTAGGTACGACGATTCTAAGTGAAATAAGTCACACAGAAAAAGACACTTATCAAAAGCTATCACTTATAGAGGGAATGTAAAAACCGCTACACTTGAACTGAATTACAAAACAGAACAGAGTCACACGTTTAGAAAACACACTATGGCTGCTTAACGGGAAAGGTGAGGTGGGGTGATGCATAAAACAAGGGTTTCATATTAGCTCAGATACCGTTCCATACACCCAATATGTAATAGACAAGACCTACTCCTTGCTCAGTGAACTGGACTCAACACCCCCTATTCACCGCACAAGTATATATCTGACTAGTAAGAATCTTAAAACCTATGTATTGATATCTCTCTGGAAGTGAGTCAAGTGGGTGTAAAGCCGCATAAACACAGCGGTGAAAAGCAGCTAAACCCCATTATAAAAATAAATTACTTTTAAAAACCAGTAAAACAAAGACAGTGAAAGAGAGAGAAATTCTTACAAAATTAGTTCAGAGGCTGTGATGCAATCTGGACTGACCATATCTGGACCCACAGCTGGATGAGACATAAGGGTGGACACTATTGGGGCTTAGAGGTTGGGTGATGTTGGATGAGCAAGTGCAGACCCTTTAAAGTAATACTGCGTGGTACCCATCCCATGGGTCCCAAATCTCCAGGTTCTAGGGCATCTTCCTACATCGAAAACATGCATGAGAAACTCAGAAGATGGTACACCGTGTGATTTTGAAATGTTTCTAAAACACACCCCATTTCTCATCTCCTTGTGCTCGGGTTCGCCATTCCAGCTACTTCACTAGCAATCTCCCTACTTGGAGAATCAGCACCTTTAACCTCCTGTTCTGTACAGGTTGCAATTTGTCCTGAGGATGAACGGGAAGAGGGGCAACCAATGAGAGACTAGATCTAGGTGTTGGGACAGGCACAGGTCACTCTAATTTCCCATCAGGAAGATGAATTAACCACAGGCTCAGCCTGCCGCCGGGAACCAGAATAGGGCCTGAGGCAATCCCGTGCTTTTGCGGCCAGCTCCCAAACAAGACAGTTGAAAAATGGAGCTCAGGGGCACTGCCATTCACAAACCTGCTGAGTTATAAATGATAACTCTCGTCCACAAATATATTGAGGGAAGGCAACGAAGAGGATTTGAAAGCAAGGCAGAATTGCAGGAAACAGGTTTCAGGAGTTAGATTCGAATCGCCTTTAAAGCACATGAAAAGCGGCAAAACGTCGACAATGATGCCCTTGGCCAAAAAGGGCGTATGCGTTTTTTCCTGAATATATTCAGGAAAAAACGCATACGCCCTTTTTGGCCAACCAAGCAACCTGGAAAGGCAAATCAGCGCTACAAAGAAGTCTCGCTTCCCATCGGTCAAAAGGGCCATGCTGCAAAAAGTGTCAAAACCAGAAATGCAGGACAGGCCATGGAGAAATGGCAGCCTTGCTACGCTGATGGGCGGGATGTAAATTGCCAACAGCCACTCTGGAGAAGTGTACGGTGTGTCCTGAAACATCGAAAAAACACAGCTTAGGGAGCGTAGGGCACGTCCACTCATGGGCGTATAAATTGGGAAAACTAAAAATCAGCAAGACACAGGCACCCCAAAGTAAAGGGCTGCTCTGTTGACAAGAACCTCCACTTCATGACACCTTAAATATCCCAGGAAAGAGAAAAATGGATAAAGAAGTTGTGGTCCTTATGTACAATGCAATATCACTCAGACATGAAATCAATGTCATAAGGCTAGTAGAAGCAAGATGAGTGGACTTAGGTACGACGATTCTAAGTGAAATAAGTCACACAGAAAAAGACACTCATCATAAGCTATCACTTATAGAGGGAATGTAAAAACCGCTACACTTGAACTGAATTACAGAACAGAACAGAATCACACATTTAGAAAACACACTATGGCTGCTTAACGGGAAAGGTGAGGTGGGGTGATACATAAAACAAGGGTTTCAAATTCGCTCAGATACCGTTCCATACACCCAATATGTAATAGACAAGACCTACTCCTTGCACAGTGAACTGGACTCAACACCCCCTATTCACCGCACAAGAATATATGTGACTAGTAACAATCTTAAAACCTATGTATTGATATCTGTCTGGAAGTGAGTCAAGTGGGTGTAAATCCGCATAAACACAGCCGTGAAAAGCAGCTAAACCCCATTATAAAAATAAATTACTTTTAAAAACCCGTAAAACAAAGACAGTGAAAGAGAGAGAAATTCTTACAAAATTCGTTCAGGGGCTGTGATGCAACCTGGATTGACCATATCTAGACCCACAGCTGGATGAGACATAAGGGTGGACACTCTTGGGGCTGAGAGGTTGGGTGAGGTTGGGTGAGCAAACGCAGACCCTTTAAAGTAATACTGTGTGGTACCCATCCCATGGGTCCCAAATCTCCAGGTTCAAGGGCATCTTCCTACATCGAAATCTTGCATGAGGAACCCAGAAGAAGGTACACCGTGTGATTTTGAAAGGTTTCTAAAACGCACCTCATTTCTCATCTCCTTGTGCTCGGGTTCGCCATTGCAGCTACTTCACTAGCAATCTCCCTACTTGGAGAATCAGCACCTTTAACCTCCTGGTCTGTACAGTTTGCAATTTGTCCTGAGGATGAACGGGAAGAGGGGCAACCAATGAGAGACTAGATCTAGGTGTTGGGACAGGCACAGGTCACTCTATTTTCCTATCAGGAAGAAGAATTAACCACAGGCTCTGCCTGCCGCCAGGAACCAGAATAGGGCCTGAGGCAATCCCGTGCTTTTGCGGCCAGCTCCCAAACAAGACAGTTGAAAAATGGAGCTCAGGGGCACTGCCATTCACAAACCTGCTGAGTTATAAATGATAACTCTTGTCCACAAATATATTGAGGGAAGGCAACGAAGAGGATTTGAAAGCAAGGCAGAATTGCAGGAAACAGGTTTCAGGAGGTAGATTCGAATCGCCTTTAAAGCATATGAAAAGCGGCAAAACGTCGACAATGATGCCCTTGGCCAAAAAGGGCGTATGCGTTTTTTCCTGAATATATTCAGGAAAAAACGCATACGCCCTTTTTGGCCAACCAAGCAACCTGGAAAGGCAAATCAGCACTACAAAGAAGTCTCGCTTCCCATCGGTCAAAAGGGTCATGCTGCAAAATGTGTCAAAACCAGAAATGCAGGACAGGCCATGGAGAAATGGCAGCCTTGCTACGCTGATGGGCGGGATGTTAATTGCCAGCAGCCACTCTGGAGAAGTGTATGGTGTGTCCTGAAACATCGAAAAAACACAGCTTAGGGAGCGTACGGCACGTCCACTCATGGGCGTATAAATTGGGAAAAAGAAAAATCAGCAAGACACAGGCACCCCAAAGTTTAGGGCTGCTCTGTTGACAAGAACCTCCACTTCATGACAACTTAAATATCCCAGGAAAGAGAAAAATGGATAAAGAAGTCGTGGTCCTTATGTAAAATGGAATATCACTCAGACATGAAATCAATGTCATAAGGCTAGTAGAAGCAAGATGAGTGGAGTTAGGTACGACGATTCTAAGTGAAATAAGTCACACAGAAAAAGACACTTATCATAAGCTATCACTTATAGAGGGAATGTAAAAACCGCTACACTTGAACTGAATTACAAAACAGAACAGAGTCACACGATTAGAAAACACACTATGGCTGCTTAACGGGAAAGGTGAGGTGGGGTGATGCATAAAACAAGGGGTTCAAATTCGCTCAGATACCGTTCCATACACCCAATATGTAATAGACAAGACCTACTCCTTGCTCAGTGAACTGGACTCAACACCCCCTATTCACCGCACAAGAATATAGGTGACTAGTAAGAATCTTAAAACCTATGTATTGATATATGTCTGGAAGTGAGTCAAGTGGGTGTAAAGCCGCATAAACACAGCCGTGAAAAGCAACTAAACCCCATTATAAAAATAAATTACTTTTAAAAACCCGTAAAACAAAGACAGTGAAAGAGAGAGAAATTCTTACAAAATTCGTTCAGAGGCTGTGATGCAACCTGGATTGACCATATCTACACGCACAGGTGGATGAGACATAAGGGTGGACACTCTTGGGGCTGAAAGGTTGGGTTAGGTTGGGTGAGCAAACGCAGACCCTTTAAAGTAATACTGCGTGGTACCCATCCCATGGGTCCCAAGTCTCCAGGTTCAAGGGCATCTTCCTACATCGAAAACATGCATGAGAAACTCAGAAGATGGTACACCGTGTGATTTTGAAAGGTTTCTAAAACGCACCTCATTTCTCATCTCCTTGTGCTCGGGTTCGCCATTCCAGCTACTTTACTAGCAATCTCCCTACTTGGAGAATCAGCACCTTTAACCTCCTGTTCTGTACAGGTTGCAATTTGTCCTGAGGATGAACGGGAAGAGGGGCAACCAATGAGAGACTAGATCTAGGTGTTGGGATAGGCACAGGTCACTCTAATTTCCCATCAGGAAGAAGAATTAATCACAGGGTCAGCCTGCCGCTCAGAAGCACAATAGGGCCTGAGGCAATCCCGCGCTTTTGCGGCCAGCTCCCAAAAAAGCGAGTTGAAAAATGGAGCTCAGGGACACTGCAATTCACAAACCCGCAGAGTTATAAATGATAACTCTCATCCACAGATATATTGAGGGAAGGCAACGAAGAGGATTTGAAAGCAAGGCAGAATTGCAGAAAACAGATTTCAGGAGGTAGATTCGAATCGCCTTTAAAGCACATGAAAAGCGGCAAAAAGTCGACAATGATGCCCTTGGCCAAAAAGGGCGTATGCGTTTTTTCCTGAATATATTCAGGAAAAAACGCATACGCCCTTTTTGGCCAACCAAGCAACCTGGAAAGGCAAATCAGCGCTACAAAGAAGTCTCGCTTCCCATCGGTCAAAAGGGCCATGCTGCAAAAAGTGTCAAAACCAGAAATGCAGGACAGGCCATGGAGAAATGGCAGCCTTGCTACGCTGATGAGCGGGATGTAAATTGCCAACAGCCACTCTGGAGAAGTGTACAGTGTGTCCTGAAACATCGAAAAAACACAGCTTATGTAGCATAGGGCACGTCCACTCATGGGAGTATAAATTGGTAAAACTAAAAATCAGCAAGACACAGGCACCCCAAAGTTTAGGGCTGCTCTGTTGACAAGAACCTCCACTTCATGACACCTTAAACATCCCAGGAAAGAGAAAAATGGATAAAGAAGTTGTGGTCCTTATGTACAATGCAATATCACTCAGACATGAAATCAATGTCATAAGGCTAGTAGAAGCAAGATGAGTGGATTTAGGTACGACGATTCTAAGTGAAATAAGTCACACAGAAAAAGACACTTATCAAAAGCTATCACTTATAGAGGGAATGTAAAAACCGCTACACTTGAACTGAATTACAAAACAGAACAGAGTCACACGTTTAGAAAACACACTATGGCTGCTTAACGGGAAAGGTGAGGTGGGGTGATGCATAAAACAAGGGTTTCATATTAGCTCAGATACCGTTCCATACACCCAATATGTAATAGACAAGACCTACTCCTTGCTCAGTGAACTGGACTCAACACCCCCTATTCACCGCACAAGTATATATCTGACTAGTAAGAATCTTAAAACCTATGTATTGATATCTCTCTGGAAGTGAGTCAAGTGGGTGTAAAGCCGCATAAACACAGCGGTGAAAAGCAGCTAAACCCCATTATAAAAATAAATTACTTTTAAAAACCAGTAAAACAAAGACAGTGAAAGAGAGAGAAATTCTTACAAAATTAGTTCAGAGGCTGTGATGCAATCTGGACTGACCATATCTGGACCCACAGCTGGATGAGACATAAGGGTGGACACTATTGGGGCTTAGAGGTTGGGTGATGTTGGATGAGCAAGTGCAGACCCTTTAAAGTAATACTGCGTGGTACCCATCCCATGGGTCCCAAATCTCCAGGTTCTAGGGCATCTTCCTACATCGAAAACATGCATGAGAAACTCAGAAGATGGTACACCGTGTGATTTTGAAAGGTTTCTAAAACACACCCAATTTCTCATCTCCTTGTGCTCGGGTTCGCGTTTCCAGCTACTTCACTAGCAATCTCCCTACTTGGAGAATCAGCACCTTTAACCTCCTGTTCTGTACAGGTTGCAATTTGTCCTGAGGATGAACGGGAAGAGGGGCAACCAATGAGAGACTAGATCTAGGTGTTGGGACAGGCACAGGTCACTCTAATTTCCCATCAGGAAGATGAATTAACCACAGGCTCAGCCTGCCGCCGGGAACCAGAATAGGGCCTGAGGCAATCCCGTGCTTTTGCGGCCAGCTCCCAAACAAGACAGTTGAAAAATGGAGCTCAGGGGCACTGCCATTCACAAACCTGCTGAGTTATAAATGATAACTCTCGTCCACAAATATATTGAGGGAAGGCAACGAAGAGGATTTGAAAGCAAGGCAGAATTGCAGGAAACAGGTTTCAGGAGGTAGATTCGAATCGCCTTTAAAGCACATGAAAAGCGGCAAAACGTCGACAATGATGCCCTTGGCCAAAAAGGGCGTATGCGTTTTTTCCTGAATATATTCAGGAAAAAACGCATACGCCCTTTTTGGCCAACCAAGCAACCTGGAAAGGCAAATCAGCGCTACAAAGAAGTCTCGCTTCCCATCGGTCAAAAGGGCCATGCTGCAAAAAGTGTCAAAACCAGAAATGCAGGACAGGCCATGGAGAAATGGCAGCCTTGCTACGCTGATGGGCGGGATGTAAATTGCCAACAGCCACTCTGGAGAAGTGTACGGTGTGTCCTGAAACATCGAAAAAACACAGCTTAGGGAGCGTAGGGCACGTCCACTCATGGGCGTATAAATTGGGAAAACTAAAAATCAGCAAGACACAGGCACCCCAAAGTTAAGGGCTGCTCTGTTGACAAGAACCTCCACTTCATGACACCTTAAATATCCCAGGAAAGAGAAAAATGGATAAAGAAGTTGTGGTCCTTATGTACAATGCAATATCACTCAGACATGAAATCAATGTCATAAGGCTAGTAGAAGCAAGATGAGTGGACTTAGGTACGACGATTCTAAGTGAAATAAGTCACACAGAAAAAGACACTTATCATAAGCTATCACTTATAGAGGGAATGTAAAAACCGCTACACTTGAACTGAATTACAGAACAGAACAGAATCACACATTTAGAAAACACACTATGGCTGCTTAACGGGAAAGGTGAGGTGGGGTGATACATAAAACAAGGGTTTCAAATTCGCTCAGATACCGTTCCATACACCCAATATGTAATAGACAAGACCTACTCCTTGCACAGTGAACTGGACTCAACACCCCCTATTCACCGCACAAGAATATATGTGACTAGTAACAATCTTAATACCTATGTATTGATATCTGTCTGGAAGTGAGTCAAGTGGGTGTAAATCCGCATAAACACAGCCGTGAAAAGCAGCTAAACCCCATTATAAAAATAAATTACTTTTAAAAACCCGTAAAACAAAGACAGTGAAAGAGAGAGAAATTCTTACAAAATTCGTTCAGGGGCTGTGATGCAACCTGGATTGACCATATCTAGACCCACAGCTGGATGAGACATAAGGGTGGACACTCTTGGGGCTGAGAGGTTGGGTGAGGTTGGGTGAGAAAACGCAGACCCTTTAAAGTAATACTGCATGGTACCCATCCCATGGGTCCCAAATCTCCAGGTTCAAGGGCATCTTCCTACATCGAAATCTTGCATGAGGAACCCAGAAGAAGGTACACCGTGTGATTTTGAAAGGTTTCTAAAACGCACCTCATTTCTCATCTCCTTGTGCTCGGGTTCGCCATTCCAGCTACTTCACTAGCAATCTCCCTACTTGGAGAATCAGCACCTTTAACCTCCTGTTCTGTACAGGTTGCAATTTGTCCTGAGGATGAACGGGAAGAGGGGCAACCAATGAGAGACTAGATCTAGGTGTTGGGACAGGCACAGGTCACTCTATTTTCCCATCAGGAAGAAGAATTAACCACAGGCTCAGCCTGCCGCCGGGAACCAGAATAGGGCCTGAGGCAATCCCGTGCTTTTGCGGCCAGCTCCCAAACAAGACAGTTGAAAAATGGAGCTCAGGGGCACTGCCATTCACAAACCTGCTGAGTTATAAACGATAACTCTCGTCCACAAATATATTGAGGGAAGGCAACGAAGAGGATTTGAAAGCAAGGCAGAATTGCAGGAAACAGGTTTCAGGAGGTAGATTCAAATCGCCTTTAAAGCACATGAAAAGCGGCAAAACGTCGACAATGATGCCCTTGGCCAAAAAGGGCGTATGCGTTTTTTCCTGAATATATTCAGGAAAAAACGCATACGCCCTTTTTGGCCAACCAAGCAACCTGGAAAGGCAAATCAGCGCTACAAAGAAGTCTCGCTTCCCATCGGTCAAAAGGGTCATGCTGCAAAAAGTGTCAAAACCAGAAATGCAGGACAGGTCATGGAGAAATGGCAGCCTTGCTACGCTGATGGGCGGGATGTTAATTGCCAGCAGCCACTCTGGAGAAGTGTACGGTGTGTCCTGAAACATCGAAAAAACACAGCTTAGGGAGCGTACGGCACGTCCACTCATGGGCGTATAAATTGGGAAAAAGAAAAATCAGCAAGACACAGGCACCCCAAAGTTTAGGGCTGCTCTGTTGACAAGAACCTCCACTTCATGACAACTTAAATATCCCAGGAAAGAGAAAAATGGATAAAGAAGTCGTGGTCCTTATGTACAATGGAATATCACTCAGACATGAAATCAATGTCATAAGGCTAGTAGAAGCAAGATGAGTGGAGTTAGGTACGACGATTCTAAGTGAAATAAGTCACACAGAAAAAGACACTTATCATAAGCTATCACTTATAAAGGGAATGTAAAAACCGCTACACTTGAACTGAATTACAAAACAGAACAGAGTCACACGTTTAGAAAACACACTATGGCTGCTTAACGGGAAAGGTGAGGTGGGGTGATGCATAAAACAAGGGGTTCAAATTCGCTCAGATACCGTTCCATACACCCAATATGTAATAGACAAGACCTACTCCTTGCTCAGTGAACTGGACTCAACACCCCCTATTCACCGCACAAGAATATAGGTGACTAGTAAGAATCTTAAAACCTATGTATTGATATATGTCTGGAAGTGAGTCAAGTGGGTGTAAAGCCGCATAAACACAGCCGTGAAAAGCAACTAAACCCCATTATAAAAATAAATTACTTTTAAAAACCCGTAAAACAAAGACAGTGAAAGAGAGAGAAATTCTTACAAAATTCGTTCAGAGGCTGTGATGCAACCTGGATTGACCATATCTACACGCACAGGTGGATGAGACATAAGGGTGGACACTCTTGGGGCTGAAAGGTTGGGTTAGGTTGGGTGAGCAAACGCAGACCCTTTAAAGTAATACTGCGTGGTACCCATCCCATGGGTCCCAAGTCTCCAGGTTCAAGGGCATCTTCCTACATCGAAAACATGCATGAGAAACTCAGAAGATGGTACACCGTGTGATTTTGAAAGGTTTCTAAAACGCACCTCATTTCTCATCTCCTTGTGCTCGGGTTCGCCATTCCAGCTACTTTACTAGCAATCACCCTACTTGGAGAATCAGCACCTTTAACCTCCTGTTCTGTACAGGTTGCAATTTGTCCTGAGGATGAACGGGAAGAGGGGCAACCAATGAGAGACTAGATCTAGGTGTTGGGATAGGCACAGGTCACTCTAATTTCCCATCAGGAAGAAGAATTAATCACAGGGTCAGCCTGCCGCCCAGAAGCACAATAGGGCCTGAGGCAATCCCGCGCTTTTGCGGCCAGCTCCCAAAAAAGCGAGTTGAAAAATGGAGCTCAGGGACACTGCAATTCACAAACCTGCAGAGTTATAAATGATAACTCTCATCCACAGATATATTGAGGGAAGGCAACGAAGAGGATTTGAAAGCAAGGCAGAATTGCAGAAAACAGATTTCAGGAGGTAGATTCGAATGGCCTTTAAAGCACATGAAAAGCGGCAAAAGGTCGACAATGATGCCCTTGGCCAAAAAGGGCGTATGCGTTTTTTCCTGAATATATTCAGGAAAAAACGCATACGCCCTTTTTGGCCAACCAAGCAACCTGGAAAGGCAAATCAGCGCTACAAAGAAGTCTCGCTTCCCATCGGTCAAAAGGGCCATGCTGCAAAAAGTGTCAAAACCAGAAATGCAGGACAGGCCATGGAGAAATGGCAGCCTTGCTACGCTGATGAGCGGGATGTAAATTGCCAACAGCCACTCTGGAGAAGTGTACAGTGTGTCCTGAAACATCGAAAAAACACAGCTTATGGAGCATAGGGCACGTCCACTCATGGGAGTATAAATTGGGAAAACTAAAAATCAGCAAGACACAGGCACCCCAAAGTTTAGGGCTGCTCTGTTGACAAGAACCTCCACTTCATGACACCTTAAACATCCCAGGAAAGAGAAAAATGGATAAAGAAGTTGTGGTCCTTATGTACAATGCAATATCACTCAGACATGAAATCAATGTCATAAGGCTAGTTGAAGCAAGATGAGTGGACTTAGGTACGACGATTCTAAGTGAAATAAGTCACACAGAAAAAGACACTTATCATAAGCTATCACTTATAGAGGGAATGTAAAAACCGCTACACTTGAACTGAATTACAGAACAGAACAGAATCACACGTT
This sequence comes from Eschrichtius robustus, assembly GCF_028021215.1. Lineage (NCBI taxonomy): Eukaryota > Metazoa > Chordata > Mammalia > Artiodactyla > Eschrichtiidae > Eschrichtius > Eschrichtius robustus. The sequence continues at coordinate 365,815 of NW_027175285.1, read as the reverse complement.
TAGAAAACACACTATGGCTGCTTAACGGGAAAGGTGAGGTGGGGTGATGCATAAAACAAGGGTTTCAAATTCGCTCAGATACCGTTCCATACACCCAATATGTAATAGACAAGACCTACTCTTTGCTAAGTGAACTGGACTCAACACCCCCTATTCACCGCACAAGAATATATGTGACTAGTAACAATCTTAATACCTATGTATTGATATCTGTCTGGAAGTGAGTCAAGTGGGTGTAAATCCGCATAAACACAGCCGTGAAAAGCAGCTAAACCCCATTATAAAAATAAATTACTTTTAAAAACCCGTAAAACAAAGACAGTGAAAGAGAGAGAAATTCTTACAAAATTCGTTCAGGGGCTGTGATGCAACCTGGATTGACCATATCTAGACCCACAGCTGGATGAGACATAAGGGTGGACACTCTTGGGGCTGAGAGGTTGGGTGAGGTTGGGTGAGAAAACGCAGACCCTTTAAAATAATACTGCATGGTACCCATCCCATGGGTCCCAAATCTCCAGGTTCAAGGGCATCTTCCTACATCGAAATCTTGCATGAGGAACCCAGAAGAAGGTACACCGTGTGACTTTGAAAGGTTTCTAAAACGCACCTCATTTCTCATCTCCTTGTGCTCGGGTTCGCCATTCCAGCTACTTCACTAGCAATCTCCCTACTTGGAGAATCAGCACCTTTAACCTCCTGTTCTGTACAGGTTGCAATTTGTCCTGAGGATGAACGGGAAGAGGGGCAACCAATGAGAGACTAGATCTAGGTGTTGGGACAGGCACAGGTCACTCTATTTTCCCATCAGGAAGAAGAATTAACTACAGGCTCAGCCTGCCGCAGGGAACAAGAATAGGGCCTGAGGCAATCCCGTGCTTTTGCGGCCAGCTCCCAAAAAAGACAGTTGAAAAATGGAGCTCAGGGGCACTGCCATTCACAAACCTGCTGAGTTATAAATGATAACTCTCGTCCACAAATATATTGAGGGAAGGCAACGAAGAGGATTTGAAAGCAAGGCAGAATTGCAGGAAACAGGTTTCAGGCGGTAGATTCGAATCGCCTTTAAAGCACATGAAAAGCGGCAAAACGTCGACAATGATGCCCTTGGCCAAAAAGGGCGTATGCGTTTTTTCCTGAATATATTCAGGAAAAAACGCATACGCCCTTTTTGGCCAACCAAGCAACCTGGAAAGGCAAATCAGCGCTACAAAGAAGTCTCGCTTCCCATCGGTCAAAAGGGTCATGCTGCAAAAAGTGTCAAAACCAGAAATGCAGGACAGGCCATGGAGAAATGGCAGCCTTGCTACGCTGATGGGCGGGATGTTAATTGCCAGCAGCCACTCTGGAGAAGTGTATGGTGTGTCCTGAAACATCGAAAAAACACAGCTTAGGGAGCGTACGGCACGTCCACTCATGGGCGTATAAATTGGGAAAAAGAAAAATCAGCAAGACACAGGCACCCCAAAGTTTAGGGCTGCTCTGTTGACAAGAACCTCCACTTCATGACACCTTAAATATCCCAGGAAAGAGAAAAATGGATAAAGAAGTGGTGGTCCTTATGTACAATGGAATATCACTCAGACATGAAATCAATGTCATAAGGCTAGTAGAAGCAAGATGAGTGGACTTAGGTACGACGATTCTAAGTGAAATAAGTGACACAGAAAAAGACACTTATCATAAGCTATCACTTATAGAGGGAATGTAAAAACCGCTACACTTGAACTGAATTACAGAACAGAACAGAATCACACGTTTAGAAAACACACTATGGCTGCTTAACGGGAAAGGTGAGGTGGGGTGATGCATAAAACAAGGGTTTCAAATTCGCTCAGATACCGTTCCATACACCCAATATGTAATAGACAAGACCTACTCTTTGCTCAGTGAACTGGACTCAACACCCCCTATTCACCGCACAAGAATATATGTGACTAGTAACAATCTTAAAACCTATGTATTGATATCTGTCTGGAAGTGAGTCAAGTGGGTGTAAATCCGCATAAACACAGCCGTGAAAAGCAGCTAAACCCCATTATAAAAATAAATTACTTTTAAAAACCCGTAAAACAAAGACAGTGAAAGAGAGAGAAATTCTTAAAAAATTCGTTCAGGGGCTGTGATGCAACCTGGATTGACCATATCTAGACCCACAGCTGGATGAGACATAAGGGTGGACAGTCTTGGGGCTGAGAGGTTGGGTGAGGTTGGGTGAGAAAACGCAGACCCTTTAAAGTAATACTGCATGGTACCCATCCCATGGGTCCCAAATCTCCAGGTTCAAGGGCATCTTCCTACATCGAAATCTTGCATGAGGAACCCAGAAGAAGGTACACCGTGTAATTTTGAAAGGTTTCTAAAACGCACCTCATTTCTCATCTCCTTGTGATCGGGTTCGCCATTCCAGCTACTTCACTAGCAATCTCCCTACTTGGAGAATCAGCACCTTTAACCTCCTGTTCTGTACAGGTTGCAATTTGTCCTGAGGATGAAAGGGAAGAGGGGCAACCAATGAGAGACTAGATCTAGGTGTTGGGACAGGCACAGGTCACTCTATTTTCCCATCAGGAAGAAGAATTAACCACAGGCTCAGCCTGCCTCCGGGAACCAGAATAGGGCCTGAGGCAATCCCGTGCTTTTGCGGCCAGCTCCCAAACAAGACAGGTGAAAAATGGAGCTCAGGGGCACTGCCATTCACAAACCTGCTGAGTTATAAATGATAACTCTCGTCCACAAATATATTGAGGGAAGGCAACGAAGAGGATTTGAAAGCAAGGCAGAATTGCAGGAAACAGGTTTCAGGAGGTAGATTCGAATCGCCTTTAAAGCACATGAAAAGCGGCAAAACGTCGACAATGATGCCCTTGGCCAAAAAGGGCGTATGCGTTTTTTCCTGAATATATTCAGGAAAAAACGCATACGCCCTTTTTGGCCAACCAAGCAACCTGGAAAGGCAAATCAGCGCTACAAAGAAGTCTCGCTTCCCATCGGTCAAAAGGGTCATGCTGCAAAAAGTGTCAAAACCAGAAATGCAGGACAGGCCATGGAGAAATGGCAGCCTTGCTACGCTGATGGGCGGGATGTTAATTGCCAGCAGCCACTCTGGAGAAGTGTATGGTGTGTCCTGAAACATCGAAAAAACACAGCTTAGGGAGCGTATGGCACGTCCACTCATGGGCGTATAAATTGGGAAAAAGAAAAATCAGCAAGACACAGGCACCCCAAAGTTTAGGGCTGCTCTGTTGACAAGAACCTCCACTTCATGACAACTTAAATATCCCAGGAAAGAGAAAAACGGATAAAGAAGTCGTGGTCCTTATGTACAATGGAATATCACTCAGACATGAAATCAATGTCATAAGGCTAGTAGAAGCAAGATGAGTGGAGTTAGGTACGACGATTCTAAGTGAAATAAGTCACACAGAAAAAGACACTTATCATAAGCTATCACTTATAGAGGGAATGTAAAAACCGCTACACTTGAACTGAATTACAAAACAGAACAGAGTCACACGTTTAGAAAACACACTATGGCTGCTTAACGGGAAAGGTGAGGTGGAGTGATGCATAAAACAAGGGTTTCAAATTCGCTCAGATACCGTTCCATACACCCAATATGTAATAGACAAGACCTACTCTTTGCTCAGTGAACTGGCCTCAACACCCCCTATTCACCGAACAAGAATATATGTGACTAGTAACAATCTTAAAACCTATGTATTGATATCTGTCTGAAAGTGAGTCCAGTGGGTGTAAATCCGCATAAACACAGCCGTGAAAAGCAGCTAAACCCCATTATAAAAATAAATTACTTTTAAAAACCCGTAAAACAAAGACAGTGAAAGAGAGAGAAATTCTTACAAAATTCGTTCAGGGGCTGTGATGCAACCTGGATTGACCATATCTAGACCCACAGCTGGATGAGACATAAGGGTGGACACTCTTGGGGCTGAGAGGTTGGGTGAGGTTGGGTGAGAAAACTCAGACCCTTTAAAGTAATACTGCATGGTACCCATCCCATGGGTCCCATATCTCCAGGTTCAAGGGCATCTTCCTACATCGAAATCTTGCATGAGGAACCCAGAAGAAGGTACATCATGCGATTTTGAAAGGTTTCTAAAACGCACCTCATTTCTCATCTCCTTGTGCTCGGGTTCGCCATTCCAGCTACTTCACTAGCAATCTCCCTACTTGGAGAATCAGCACCTTTAACCTCCTGTTCTGTACAGGTTGCAATTTGTCCTGAGGATGAACGGGAAGAGGGGCAACCAATGAGAGACTAGATCTAGGTGTTGGGACAGGAACAGGTCACTCTATTTTCCCATCAGGAAGAAGAATTAACCACAGGCTCAGCCTGCCGCCGGGAACCAGAATAGGGCCTGAGGCAATCCCGTGCTTTTGCGGCCAGCTCCCAAACAAGACAGTTGAAAAATGGAGCTCAGGGGCACTGCCATTCACAAACCTGCTGAGTTATAAATGATTACTCTCGTCCACAAATATATTGAGGGAAAGCAACGAAGAGGATTTGAAAGCAAGGCAGAATTGCAGGAAACAGGTTTCAGGAGGTAGATTCGAATCGCCTTTAAAGCACATGAAAAGCGGCAAAACGTCGACAATGATGCCCTTGGCCAAAATGGGCGTATGCGTTTTTTCCTGAATATATTCAGGAAAAAACGCATACGCCCTTTTTGGCCAACCAAGCAACCTGGAAAGGCAAATCAGCGCTACAAAGAAGTCTCGCTTCCCATCGGTCAAATGGGTCATGCTGCAAAAAGTGTCAAAACCAGAAATGCAGGACAGGCCATGGAGAAATGGCAGCCTTGCTACGCTGATGGGCGGGATGTTAATTGCCAGCAGCCACTCTGGAGAAGTGTACAGTGTGTACTGAAACATCGAAAAAACACAGCTTAGGGAGCATAGGGCACGTCCACTCATGGGCGTATAAATTGGGAAAAAGAAAAATCAGCAAGACACAGGCACACCAAAGTTTAGGGCTGCTCTGTTGACAAGAACCTCCACTTCATGACACCTTAAATATCCCAGGAAAGAGAAAAATGGATAAAGAAGTTGTGGTCCTTATGTACAATGCAATATCACTCAGACATGAAATCAATGTCATAAGGCTAGTAGAAGCAAGATGAGTGGACTTAGGTACGACGATTCTAAGTGAAATAAGTCACACAGAAAAACACACTTATCATAAGCTATCACTTATAGAGGGAATGTAAAAACCGCTACACTTGAACTGAATTACAGAACAGAACAGAATCACACGTTTAGAAAACACACTATGGCTGCTTAACGGGAAAGGTGAGGTGGGGTGATGCATAAAACAAGGGTTTCAAATTCGTTCAGATACCGTTCCATACACCCAATATGTAATAGACAAGACCTACTCCTTGCTCAGTGAACTGGACTCAACACCCCCTATTCACCGCACAAGAATATATGTGACTAGTAACAATCTTAAAACCTATGTATTGATATCTGTCTGAAAGTGAGTCAAGTGGGTGTAAATCCGCATAAACACAGCCGTGAAAAGCAGCTAAACCCCATTATAAAAATAAATTACTTTTAAAAACCCGTAAAACAAAGACAGTGAAAGAGAGAGAAATTCTTACAAAATTCGTTCAGAGGCTGTGATGCAACCTGGATTGACCATATCTACACGCACAGCTGGATGAGACATAAGGGTGGACAGTCTTGGGGCTGAAAGGTTGGGTTAGGTTGGGTGAGCAAACGCAGACCCTTTAAAGTAATACTGCGTGGTACCCATCCCATGGGTCCCAAGTCTCCAGGGTTGAGGGCATCTTCCTACATCGAAAACATGCATGAGAAACTCAGAAGATGGTACACCGTGTGATTTTGAAAGGTTTCTAAAACGCACCTCATTTCTCATCTCCTTGTGCTCGGGTTCGCCATTCCAGCTACTTTACTAGCAATCTCCCTACTTGGAGAATCAACACCTTTAACCTCCTGTTCCCTACAGGTTGCAATTTGTCCTGAGGATGAACGGGAAGAGGGGCAACCAATGAGAGACTAGATCTAGGTGTTGGGACAGGCACAGGTCACTCTAATTTCCCATCAGGAAGAAGAATTAATCACAGGCTCAGCCTGCCGCCCAGAAGCACAATAGGGCCTGAAGTTATCCCGTGCTTTTGCGGTCAGCTCCCAAAAAAGCGAGTTGAAAAATTGAGCTCAGGGACACTGCAATTCACAAACCCGCAGAGTTATAAATGATAACTCTCATCCACAGATATATTGAGGGAAGGCAACGAAGAGGATTTGAAAGCAAGGCAGAATTGCAGGAAAGAGATTTCAAGAGGTAGATTCGAATCACCTGTAAAGCACATGAAAAGCGGCAAAACGTCGACAATGATGCCCTTGGCCAAAAAGGGCGTATGCGTTTTTTCCTGAATATATTCAGGAAAAAACGCATACGCCCTTTTTGGCCAACCAAGCAACCTGGAAAGGCAAATCAGCGCTACACAGAAGTCTCGCTTCCCATCGGTCAAAAGGGCCATGCTGCAAAAAGTGTCAAAACCAGAAATGCAGGACAGGCCATGGAGAAATGGCAGCCTTGCTACGCTGATGAGCGGGATGTAAATTGCCAACAGCCACTCTGGAGAAGTGTACAGTGTGTCCTGAAACATCGAAAAAACACAGCTTAGGGAGCATAGGGCACGTCCACTCATGGGCGTATAAATTGGGAAAAAGAAAAATCAGCAAGACACAGGCACCCCAAAGTTTAGGGCTGCTCTGTTGACAAGAACCTCCACTTCATGACAACTTAAATATCCCAGGAAAGAGAAAAATGGATAAAGAAGTTGTGGTCCTTATGTACAATGGAATATCACTCAGACATGAAATCAATGTCATAAGGCTAGTAGAAGCAAGATGAGTGGAGTTAGGTACGACGATTCTAAGTGAAATAAGTCACACAGAAAAAGACACTTATCATAAGCTATCACTTATAGAGGGAATGTAAAAACCGCTACACTTGAACTGAATTACAAAACAGAACACAGTCACACGTTTAGAAAACACACTATGGCTGCTTAACGGGAAAGGTGAGGTGGGGTGATGCATAAAACAAGGGGTTCAAATTCGCTCAGATACCGTTCCATACACCCAATATGTAATAGACAAGACCTACTCCTTGCTCAGTGAACTGGACTCAACACCCCCTATTCACCGCACAAGAATATAGGTGACTAGTAAGAATTTTAAAACCTATGTATTGATATATGTCTGGAAGTGAGTCAAGTGGGTGTAAAGCCGCATAAACACAGCCGTGAAAAGCAACTAAACCCCATTATAAAAATAAATTACTTTTAAAAACCCGTAAAACAAAGACAGTGAAAGAGAGAGAAATTCTTACAAAATTCGTTCAGAGGCTGTGATGCAACCTGGATTGACCATATCTACACGCACAGGTGGATGAGACATAAGGGTGGACACTCTTGGGGCTGAAAGGTTGGGTTAGGTTGGGTGAGCAAACGCAGACCCTTTAAAGTAATACTGCGTGGTACCCATCCCATGGGTCCCAAGTCTCCAGGTTCAAGGGCATCTTCCTACATCGAAAACATGCATGAGAAACTCAGAAGATGGTACACCGTGTGATTTTGAAAGGTTTCTAAAACGCACCTCATTTCTCATCTCCTTGTGCTCGGGTTCGCCATTCCAGCTACTTCACTAGCAATCTCCCTACTTGGAGAATCAGCACCTTTAACCTCCTGTTCTGTACAGGTTGCAATTTGTCCTGAGGATGAACGGGAAGAGGGGCAACCAATGAGAGACTAGATCTAGGTGTTGGGACAGGCACAGGTCACTCTATTTTCCCATCAGGAAGAAGAATTAACCACAGGCTCAGCCTGCCGCCGGGAACCAGAATAGGGCCTGAGGCAATCCCGTGCTTTTGCGGCCAGCTCCCAAACAAGACAGGTGAAAAATGGAGCTCAGAGGCACTGCCATTCACAAAACTGCTGAGTTATAAATGATAACTCTCGTCCACAAATATATTGAGGGAAGGCAACGAAGAGGATTTGAAAGCAAGGCAGAATTGCAGGAAACAGGTTTCAGGAGGTAGATTCGAATCGCCTTTAAAGCACATGAAAAGCGGCAAAACGTCGACAATGATGCCCTTGGCCAAAAAGGGCGTATGCGTTTTTTCCTGAATATATTCAGGAAAAAACGCATACGCCCTTTTTGGCCAACCAAGCAACCTGGAAAGACAAATCAGCGCTACAAAGAAGTCTCGCTTCCCATCGGTCAAAAGGGTCATGCTGCAAAAAGTGTCAAAACCAGAAATGCAGGACAGGCCATGGAGAAATGGCAGCCTTGCTACGCTGATGGGCGGGATGTTAATTGCCAGCAGCCACTCTGGAGAAGTGTATGGTGTGTCCTGAAACATCGAAAAAACATAGCTTAGGGAGCGTAGGGCACGTCCACTCATGGGCGTATAAATTGGGAAAAAGAAAAATCAGCAAGACACAGGCACCCCAAAGTTTAGGGCTGCTCTGTTGACAAGAACCTCCACTTCATGACAACTTAAATATCCCAGGAAAGAGAAAAATGGATAAAGAAGTCGTGGTCCTTATGTACAATGGAATATCACTCAGACATGAAATCAATGTCATAAGGCTAGAAGAAGCAAGATGAGTGGAGTTAGGTACGACGATTCTAAGTGAAATAAGTCACACAGAAAAAGACACTTATCATAAGCTATCACTTATAGAGGGAATGTAAAAACCGCTACACTTGAACTGAATTACAAAACAGAACAGAGTCACACGTTTAGAAAACACACTATGGCTGCTTAACGGGAAAGGTGACGTGGGGTGATGCATAAAACAAAGGGTTCAAATTCGCTCAGATACCGTTCCATACACCCAATATGTAATAGACAAGACCTACTCCTTGCTCAGTGAACTGGACTCAACACCCCCTATTCACCGCACAAGAATATAGGTGACTAGTAAGAATCTTAAAACCTATGTATTGATATATGTCTGGAAGTGAGTCAAGTGGGTGTAAAGCCGCATAAACACAGCCGTGAAAAGCAACTAAACCCCATTATAAAAATAAATTACTTTTAAAAACCCGTAAAACAAAGACAGTGAAAGAGAGAGAAATTCTTACAAAATTCGTTCAGAGGCTGTGATGCAACCTGGATTGACCATATCTACACGCACAGGTGGATGAGACATAAGGGTGGACACTCTTGGGGCTGAAAGGTTGGGTTAGGTTGGGTGAGCAAACGCAGACCCTTTAAAGTAATACTGCGTGGTACCCATCCCATGGGTCCCAAGTCTCCAGGTTCAAGGGCATCTTCCTACATCGAAAACATGCATGAGAAACTCAGAAGATGGTACACCGTGTGATTTTGAAAGGTTTCTAAAACGCACCTCATTTCTCATCTCCTTGTGCTCGGGTTTGCCATTCCAGCTACTTTACTAGCAATCTCCCTACTTGGAGAATCAGCACCTTTAACCTCCTGTTCTGTACAGGTTGCAATTTGTCCTGAGGATGAACGGGAAGAGGGGCAACCAATGAGAGAGTAGATCTAGGTGTTGGGACAGGCACAGGTCACTCTAATTTCCCATCAGGAAGAAGAATTAATCACAGGCTCAGCCTGCCGCCCAGAAGCACAATAGGGCCTGAGGCAATCCCGTGCTTTTGCGGCCAGCTCCCAAACAAGACAGGTGAAAAATGGAGCTCAGAGGCACTGCCATTCACAAAACTGCTGAGTTATAAATGATAACTCTCGTCCACAAATATATTGAGGGAAGGCAACGAAGAGGATTTGAAAGCAAGGCAGAATTGCAGGAAACAGGTTTCAGGAGGTAGATTCGAATCGCCTTTAAAGCACATGAAAAGCGGCAAAACGTCGACAATGATGCCCTTGGCCAAAAAGGGCGTATGCGTTTTTTCCTGAATATATTCAGGAAAAAACGCATACGCCCTTTTTGGCCAACCAAGCAACCTGGAAAGACAAATCAGCGCTACAAAGAAGTCTCGCTTCCCATCGGTCAAAAGGGTCATGCTGCAAAAAGTGTCAAAACCAGAAATGCAGGACAGGCCATGGAGAAATGGCAGCCTTGCTACGCTGATGGGCGGGATGTTAATTGCCAGCAGCCACTCTGGAGAAGTGTATGGTGTGTCCTGAAACATCGAAAAAACATAGCTTAGGGAGCGTAGGGCACGTCCACTCATGGGCGTATAAATTGGGAAAAAGAAAAATCAGCAAGACACAGGCACCCCAAAGTTTAGGGCTGCTCTGTTGACAAGAACCTCCACTTCATGACAACTTAAATATCCCAGGAAAGAGAAAAATGGATAAAGAAGTCGTGGTCCTTATGTACAATGGAATATCACTCAGACATGAAATCAATGTCATAAGGCTAGAAGAAGCAAGATGAGTGGAGTTAGGTACGACGATTCTAAGTGAAATAAGTCACACAGAAAAAGACACTTATCATAAGCTATCACTTATAGAGGGAATGTAAAAACCGCTACACTTGAACTGAATTACAAAACAGAACAGAGTCACACGTTTAGAAAACACACTATGGCTGCTTAACGGGAAAGGTGACGTGGGGTGATGCATAAAACAAAGGGTTCAAATTCGCTCAGATACCGTTCCATACACCCAATATGTAATAGACAAGACCTACTCCTTGCTCAGTGAACTGGACTCAACACCCCCTATTCACCGCACAAGAATATAGGTGACTAGTAAGAATCTTAAAACCTATGTATTGATATATGTCTGGAAGTGAGTCAAGTGGGTGTAAAGCCGCATAAACACAGCCGTGAAAAGCAACTAAACCCCATTATAAAAATAAATTACTTTTAAAAACCCGTAAAACAAAGACAGTGAAAGAGAGAGAAATTCTTACAAAATTCGTTCAGAGGCTGTGATGCAACCTGGATTGACCATATCTACACGCACAGGTGGATGAGACATAAGGGTGGACACTCTTGGGGCTGAAAGGTTGGGTTAGGTTGGGTGAGCAAACGCAGACCCTTTAAAGTAATACTGCGTGGTACCCATCCCATGGGTCCCAAGTCTCCAGGTTCAAGGGCATCTTCCTACATCGAAAACATGCATGAGAAACTCAGAAGATGGTACACCGTGTGATTTTGAAAGGTTTCTAAAACGCACCTCATTTCTCATCTCCTTGTGCTCGGGTTTGCCATTCCAGCTACTTTACTAGCAATCTCCCTACTTGGAGAATCAGCACCTTTAACCTCCTGTTCTGTACAGGTTGCAATTTGTCCTGAGGATGAACGGGAAGAGGGGCAACCAATGAGAGAGTAGATCTAGGTGTTGGGACAGGCACAGGTCACTCTAATTTCCCATCAGGAAGAAGAATTAATCACAGGCTCAGCCTGCCGCCCAGAAGCACAATAGGGCCTGAGGCAATCCCGCGCTTTTGCGGCCAGCTCCCAAAAAAGCGAGTTGAAAAATGGAGCTCAGGGACACTGCAATTCACAAACCCGCAGAGTTATAAATGATAACTCTCATCCACAGATATATTGAGGGAAGGCAACGAAGAGGATTTGAAAGCAAGGCAGAATTGCAGAAAACAGATTTCAGGAGGTAGATTCGAATCGCCTTTAAAGCACATGAAAAGCGGCAAAAGGTCGACAATGATGCCCTTGGCCAAAAAGGGCGTATGCGTTTTTTCCTGAATATATTCAGGAAAAAACGCATACGCCCTTTTTGGCCAACCAAGCAACCTGGAAAGGCAAATCAGCGCTACAAAGAAGTCTCGCTTCCCATCGGTCAAAAGGGTCATGCTGCAAAAAGTGTCAAAACCAGAAATGCAGGACAGGCCATGGAGAAATGGCAGCCTTGCTACGCTGATGGGCGGGATGTTAATTGCCAGCAGCCACTCTGGAGAAGTGTATGGTGTGTCCTGAAACATCGAAAAAACACAGCTTAGGGAGCGTACGGCACGTCCACTCATGGGCGTATAAATTGGGAAAAAGAAAAATCAGCAAGACACAGGCACCCCAAAGTTTAGGGCTACTCTGTTGACAAGAACCTCCACTTCATGACAACTTAAATATCCCAGGAAAGAGAAAAATGGATAAAGAAGTCGTGGTCCTTATGTACAATGGAATATCACTCAGACATGAAATCAATGTCATAAGGCTAGTAGAAGCAAGATGAGTGGAGTTAGGTACGACGATTCTAAGTGAAATAAGTCACACAGAAAAAGACACTTATCATAAGCTATCACTTATAGAGGGAATGTAAAAACCGCTACACTTGAACTGAATTACAAAACAGAACAGAGTCACACGTTTAGAAAACACACTATGGCTGCTTAACGGGAAAGGTGAGGTGGGGTGATGCATAAAACAAGGGTTTCAAATTCGCTCAGATACCGTTCCATACACCCAATATGTAATAGACAAGACCTACTCTTTGCTCAGTGAACTGGCCTCAACACCCCCTATTCACCGAACAAGAATATATGTGACTAGTAACAATCTTAAAACCTATGTATTGATATCTGTCTGAAAGTGAGTCAAGTGGGTGTAAATCCGCATAAACACAGCCGTGAAAAGCAGCTAAACCCCATTATAAAAATAAATTACTTTTAAAAACCCGTAAAACAAAGACAGTGAAAGAGAGAGAAATTCTTACAAAATTCGTTCAGGGGCTGTGATGCAACCTGGATTGACCATATCTAGACCCACAGCTGGATGAGACATAAGGGTGGACACTCTTGGGGCTGAGAGGTTGGGTGAGGTTGGGTGAGAAAACGCAGACCCTTTAAAGTAATACTGCATGCTACCCATCCCATGGGTCCCATATCTCCAGGTTCAAGGGCATCTTCCTACATCGAAATCTTGCATGAGGAACCCAGAAGAAGGTACACCATGTGATTTTGAAAGGTTTCTAAAACCCACCTCATTTCTCATCTCCTTGTGCTCGGGTTCGCCATTCCAGCTACTTCACTAGCAATCTCCCTACTTGGAGAATCAGAACCTTTAACCTCCTGTTCTGTACAGGTTGCAATTTGTCCTGAGGATGAACGGGCAGAGGGGCAACCAATGAGAGACTAGATCTAGGTGTTGGGACAGGCACAGGTCACTCTATTTTCCCATCAGGAAGAAGAATTAACCACAGGCTCAGCCTGCCGCTGGGAACCAGAATAGGGCCTGAGGCAATCCCGTGCTTTTGCGGCCAGCTCCCAAACAAGACAGTTGAAAAATGGAGCTCAGGGGCACTGCCATTCACAAACCTGCTGAGTTATAAATGATAACTCTCGTCCACAAATATATTGAGGGAAAGCAACGAAGAGGATTTGAAAGCAAGGCAGAATTGCAGGAAACAGGTTTCAGGAGGTAGATTCGAATCGCCTTTAAAGCACATGAAAAGCGGCAAAACGTCGACAATGATGCCCTTGGCCAAAAAGGGCGTATGCGTTTTTTCCTGAATATATTCAGGAAAAAACGCATACGCCCTTTTTGGCCAACCAAGCAACCTGGAAAGGCAAATCAGCGCTACAAAGAAGTTTCGCTTCCCATCGGTCAAAAGGGTCATGCTGCAAAAAGTGTCAAAACCAGAAATGCAGGACAGGCCATGGAGAAATGGCAGCCTTGCTACGCTGATGGGCGGGATGTTAATTGCCAGCAGCCACTCTGGAGAAGTGTACAGTGTGTACTGAAACATCGAAAAAACACAGCTTAGGGAGCATAGGGCACGTCCACTCATGGGCGTATAAATTGGGAAAAAGAAAAATCAGCAAGACACAGGCACCCCAAAGTTTAGGGCTGCTCTGTTGACAAGAACCTCCACTTCATGACACCTTAAATATCCCAGGAAAGAGAAAAATGGATAAAGAAGTTGTGGTCCTTATGTACAATGCAATATCACTCAGACATGAAATCAATGTCATAAGGCTAGTAGAAGCAAGATGAGTGGACTTAGGTACGACGATTCTAAGTGAAATAAGTCACACAGAAAAAGACACTTATCATAAGCTATCACTTATAGAGGGAATGTAAAAACCGCTACACTTGAACTGAATTACAGAACAGAACAGAATCACACGTTTAGAAAACACACTATGGCTGCTTAACGGGAAAGGTGAGGTGGGGTGATGCATAAAACAAGGGGTTCAAATTCGCTCAGATACCGTTCCATACACCCAATATGTAATAGACAAGACCTACTCCTTGCTCAGTGAACTGGACTCAACACCCCCTATTCACCGCACAAGAATATATGTGACTAGTAACAATCTTAAAACCTATGTATTGATATCTGTCTGAAAGTGAGTCAAGTGGGTGTAAATCCGCATAAACACAGCCGTGAAAAGCAGCTAAACCCCATTATAAAAATAAATTACTTTTAAAAACCCGTAAAACAAAGACAGTGAAAGAGAGAGAAATTCTTACAAAATTCGTTCAGAGGCTGTGATGCAACCTGGATTGACCATATCTACACGCACAGCTGGATGAGACATAAGGGTGGACAGTCTTGGGGCTGAAAGGTTGGGTTAGGTTGGGTGAGCAAACGCAGACCCTTTAAAGTAATACTGCGTGGTACCCATCCCATGGGTCCCAAGCCCCCAGGGTTGAGGGCATCTTCCTACATCGAAAACATGCATGAGAAACTCAGAAGATGGTACACCGTGTGATTTTGAAAGATTTCTAAAACGCACCTCATTTCTCATCTCCTTGTGCTCGGGTTCGCCATTCCAGCTACTTTACTAGCAATCTCCCTTCTTGGAGAATCAGCACCTTTAACCTCCTGTTCCCTACAGGTTGCAATTTGTCCTGAGGATGAACGGGAAGAGGGGCAACCAATGAGAGACTAGATCTAGGTGTTGGGACAGGCACAGGTCACTCTAATTTCCCATCAGGAAGAAGAATTAATCACAGGCTCAGCCTGCCGCCCAGAAGCACAATAGGGCCTGAGGCAATCCCGTGCTTTTGCGGCCAGCTCCCAAAAAAGCGAGTTGAAAAATGGAGCTCAGGGACACTGAAATTCACAAACCCGCAGAGTTATAAATGATAACTCTCATCCACAGATATATTGAGGGAAGGCAACGAAGAGGATTTGAAAGCAAGGCAGAATTGCAGGAAAGAGATTTCAGGAGGTAGATTCGAATCGCCTGTAAAGCACATGAAAAGCGGCAAAACGTCGACAATGATGCCCTTGGCCAAAAAGGGCGTATGCGTTTTTTCCTGAATATATTCAGGAAAAAACGCATACGCCCTTTTTGGCCAACCAAGCAACCTGGAAAGGCAAATCAGCGCTACACAGAAGTCTCGCTTCCCATCGGTCAAAAGGGCCATGCTGCAAAAAGTGTCAAAACCAGAAATGCAGGACAGGCCATGGAGAAATGGCAGCCTAGCTACGCTGATGAGCGGGATGTAAATTGCCAACAGCCACTCTGGAGAAGTGTACAGTGTGTCCTGAAACATCGAAAAAACACAGCTTAGGGAGCATAGGGCACGTCCACTCATGGGCGTATAAATTGGGAAAAAGAAAAATCAGCAAGACACAGGCACCCCAAAGTTTAGGGCTGCTCTGTTGACAAGAACCTCCACTTCATGACAACTTAAATATCCCAGGAAAGAGAAAAATGGATAAAGAAGTCGTGGTCCTTATGTACAATGGAATATCACTCAGACATGAAATCAATGTCATAAGGCTAGTAGAAGCAAGATGAGTGGAGTTAGGTACGACGATTCTAAGTGAAATAAGTCACACAGAAAAAGACACTTATCATAAGCTATCACTTATAGAGGGAATGTAAAAACCGCTACACTTGAACTGAATTACAAAACAGAACAGAGTCACACGTTTAGAAAACACACTATGGCTGCTTAACGGGAAAGGTGAGGTGGGGTGATGCATAAAACAAGGGGTTCAAATTCGCTCAGATACCGTTCCATACACCCAATATGTAATAGACAAGACCTACTCCTTGCTCAGTGAACTGGACTCAACACCCCCTATTCACCGCACAAGAATATAGGTGACTATTAAGAATCTTAAAACCTATGTATTGATATATGTCTGGAAGTGAGTCAAGTGGGTGTAAAGCCGCATAAACACAGCCGTGAAAAGCAACTAAACCCCATTATAAAAATAAATTACTTTTAAAAACCCGTAAAACAAAGACAGTGAAAGAGAGAGAAATTCTTACAAAATTCGTTCAGAGGCTGTGATGCAACCTGGATTGACCATATCTACACGCACAGGTGGATGAGACATAAAAGTGGACACTCTTGGGGCTGAAAGGTTGGGTTAGGTTGGGTGAGCAAACGCAGACCCTTTAAAGTAATACTGCGTGGTACCCATCCCATGGGTCCCAAGTCTCCAGGTTCAAGGGCATCTTCCTACATCGAACACATGCATGAGAAACTCAGAAGATGGTACACCGTGTGATTTTGAAAGGTTTCTAAAACGCACCTCATTTCTCATCTCCTTGTGCTCGGGTTCGCCATTCCAGCTACTTTACTAGCAATCTCCCTACTTGGAGAATCAGCACCTTTAACCTCCTGTTCTGTACAGGTTGCAATTTGTCCTGAGGATGAACGGGAAGAGGGGCAACCAATGAGAGACTAGATCTAGGTGTTGGAACAGGCACAGGTCACTCTAATTTCCCATCAGGAAGAAGAATTAATCACAGGCTCAGCCTGCCGCCCAGAAGCACAATAGGGCCTGAGGCAATCCCGCGCTTTTGCGGCCAGCTCCCAAAAAAGCGAGTTGAAAAATGGAGCTCAGGGACACTGCAATTCACAAACCCGCAGAGTTATAAATGATAACTCTCATCCACAGATATATTGAGGGAAGGCAACGAAGAGGATTTGAAAGCAAGGCAGAATTGCAGAAAACAGATTTCAGGAGGTAGATTCGAATCGCCTTTAAAGCACATGAAAAGCAGCAAAACGTCGACAATGATGCCCTTGGCCAAAAAGGGCGTATGCGTTTTTTCTTGAATATATTCAGGAAAAAACGCATACGCCCTTTTTGGCCAACCAAGCAACCTGGAAAGGCAAATCAGCGCTACAAAGAAGTCTCGCTTCCCATCGGTCAAAAGGGTCATGCTGCAAAAAGTGTCAAAACCAGAAATGCAGGACAGGCCATGGAGAAATGGCAGCCTTGCTACGCTGATGAGCGGGATGTAAATTGCCAACAGCCACTCTGGAGAAGTGTACAGTGTGTCCTGAAACATCGAAAAAACACAGCTTAGGGAGCATAGGGCACGTCCACTCATGGGCGTATAAATTGGGAAAACTAAATATCAGCAAGACACAGGCACCCCAAAGTTTAGGGCTGCTCTGTTGACAAGAACCTCCACTTCATGACACCTTAAATATCCCAGGAAAGAGAAAAATGGATAAAGAAGTTGTGGTCCTTATGTACAATGCAATATCACTCAGACATGAAATCAATGTCATAAGGCTAGTAGAAGCAAGATGAGTGGAGTTAGGTACGACGATTCTAAGTGAAATAAGTCACACAGAAAAAGACACTTATCATAAGCTATCACTTATAGAGGGAATGTAAAAACCGCTACACTTGAACTGAATTACAAAACAGAACAGAGTCACACGTTTAGAAAACACACTATGGCTGCTTAACGGGAAAAGTGAGGTGGGGTGATGCATAAAACAAGGGTTTCAAATTCGCTCAGATACCGTTCCATACACCCAATATGTAATAGACAAGACCTACTCCTTGCTCAGTGAACTGGACTCAACACCCCCTATTCACCGCACAAGAATATAGGTGACTAGTAAGAATCTTAAAACCTATATATTGATATCTGTCTGGAAGTGAGTCAAGTGGGTGTAAAGCCGCATAAACACAGCCGTGAAAAGCAACTAAACCCCATTATAAAAATAAATTACTTTTAAAAACCCGTAAAACAAAGACAGTGAAAGAGAGAGAAATTCTTACAAAATTCGTTCAGAGGCTGTGATGCAACCTGGATTGACCATATCTACACGCACAGGTGGATGAGACATAAGGGTGGACACTCTTGGGGCTGAGAGGTTGGGTTAGGTTGGGTGAGCAAACGCAGACCCTTTAAAGTAATACTGCGTGGTACCCATCCCATGGGTCCCAAGTCTCCAGGTTCAAGGGCATCTTCCTACATCGAAAACATGCATGAGAAACTCAGAAGATGGTACACCGTGTGATTTTGAAAGGTTTCTAAAACGCACCTCATTTCTCATCTCCTTGTGCTCGGGTTCGCCATTCCAGCTACTTTACTAGCAATCTCCCTACTTGGAGAATCAGCACCTTTAACCTCCTGTTCTGTACAGGTTGCAATTTGTCCTGAGGATGAACGGGAAGAGGGGCAACCAATGAGAGACTAGATCTAGGTGTTGGGACAGGCACAGGTCACTCTAATTTCCCATCAGGAAGAAGAATTAATCACAGGCTCAGCCTGCCGCCCAGAAGCACAATAGGGCCTGAGGCAATCCCGCGCTTTTGCGGCCAGCTCCCAAAAAAGCGAGTTGAAAAATGGAGCTCAGGGACACTGCAATTCACAAACCCGCAGAGTTATAAATGATAACTCTCATCCACAGATATATTGAGGGAAGGCAACGAAGAGGATTTGAAAGCAAGGCAGAATTGCAGAAAACAGATTTCAGGAGGTAGATTCGAATCGCCTTTAAAGCACATGAAAAGCGGCAAAAGGTCGACAATGATGCCCTTGGCCAAAAAGGGCGTATGCGTTTTTTCCTGAATATATTCAGGAAAAAACGCATACGCCCTTTTTGGCCAACCAAGCAACCTGGAAAGGCAAATCAGCGCTACAAAGAGGTCTCGCTTCCCATCGGTCCAAAGGGCCATGCTGCAAAAAGTGTCAAAACCAGAAATGCAGGACAGGCCATGGAGAAATGGCAGCCTTGCTACGCTGATGAGCGGGATGTAAATTGCCAACAGCCACTCTGGAGAAGTGTACAGTGTGTCCTGAAACATCGAAAAAACACAGCTTAGGGAGCATAGGGCACGTCCACTCATGGGCGTATAAATTGGGAAAACTAAAAATCAGCAAGACACAGGCACCCCAAAGTTTAGGGCTGCTCTGTTGACAAGAACCTCCACTTCATGACACTTTAAATATCCCAGGAAAGAGAAAAATGGATAAAGAAGTTGTGGTCCTTATGTACAATGCAATATCACTCAGACATGAAATCAATGTCATAAGGCTAGTAGAAGCAAGATGAGTGGACTCAGGTACGACGATTCTAAGGGAAATAAGTCACACAGAAAAAGACACTTATCATAAGCTATCACTTATAGAGGGAATGTAAAAACCGCTACACTTGAACTGAATTACAGAACAGAACAGAATCACACGTTTAGAAAACACACTATGCCTGCTTAACGGGAAAGGTGAGGTGGGGTGATGCATAAAACAAGGGTTTCAAATTCGCTCAGATACCGTTCCATACACCCAATATGTAATAGACAAGACCTACTCTTTGCTCAGTGAACTGGACTCAACACCCCCTATTCACCGCACAAGAATATATGTGACTAGTAACAATCTTAAAACCTATGTATTGATATCTGTCTGAAAGTGAGTCAAGTGGGTGTAAATCCGCATAAACACAGCCGTGAAAAGCAGCTAAACCCCATTATAAAAATAAATTACTTTTAAAAACCCGTAAAACAAAGACAGTGAAAGAGAGAGAAATTCTTACAAAATTCGTTCAGGGGCTGTGATGCAACCTGGATTGACCATATCTAGACCCACAGCTGGATGAGACATAAAGGTGGACAGTCTTGGGGCTGAGAGGTTGGGTGAGCTTGGGTGAGAAAACGCAGACCCTTTAAAGTAATACTGCATGGTACCCATCCCATGGGTCCCAAATCTCCAGGTTCAAGGGCATCTTCCTACATCGAAATCTTGCATGAGGAACCCAGAAGAAGGTACACCGTGTGATTTTGAAAGGTTTCTAAAACGCACCTCATTTCTCATCTCCTTGTGCTCGGGTTCGCCATTCCAGCTACTTCACTAGCAATCTCCCTACTTGGAGAATCAGCACCTTTAACCTCCTGTTCTGTACAGGTTGCAATTTGTCCTAAGGATGAACGGGAAGAGGGGCAACAAATGAGAGACTAGATCTAGGTGTTGGGACAGGCACAGGTCACTCTATTTTCCCATCAGGAAGAAGAATTAACCACAGGCTCAGCCTGCCGCCGGGAACCAGAATAGGGCCTGAGGCAATCCCGTGCTTTTGCGGCCAGCTCCCAAACAAGACAGCTGAAAAATGGAGCTCAGGGGCACTGCCATTCACAAACCTGCTGAGTTATAAACGATAACTCTCGTCCACAAATATATTGAGGGAAGGCAACGAAGAGGATTTGAAAGCAAGGCAGAATTGCAGGAAACAGGTTTCAGGAGGTAGATTCGAATCGCCTTTAAAGCACATGAAAAGCGGCAAAACGTCGACAATGATGCCCTTGGCCAAAAAGGGCGTATGCGTTTTTTCCTGAATATATTCAGGAAAAAACGCATACGCCCTTTTTGGCCAACCAAGCAACCTGGAAAGGCAAATCAGCGCTACAAAGAAGTCTCGCTTCCCATCGGTCAAAAGGGTCATGCTGCAAAAAGTGTCAAAACCAGAAATGCAGGACAGGCCATGGAGAAATGGCAGCCTTGCTACGCTGATGGGCGGGATGTTAATTGCCAGCAGCCACTCTGGAGAAGTGTATGGTGTGTCCTGAAACATCGAAAAAACACAGCTTAGGGAGCGTAGGGCACGTCCACTCATGGGCGTATAAATTGGGAGAAAGAAAAATCAGCAAGACACAGGCACCCCAAAGTTTAGGGCTGCTCTGTTGACAAGAACCTCCACTTCATGACAGCTTAAATATCCCAGGAAAGAGAAAAATGGATAAAGAAGTTGTGGTCCTTATGTACAATGGAATATCACTCAGCCATGAAATCAATGTCATAAGGCTAGTAGAAGCAAGATGAGTGGATTTAGGTATGACGATTCTAAGGGAAATAAGTCACACAGAAAAAGACACTTATCATAAGCTATCACTTATAGAGGGAATGTAAAAACCGCTACACTTGAACTGAATTACAAAACAGAACAGAGTCACACGTTTAGAAAACACACTATGGCTGCTTAACGGGAAAGGTGAGGTGGGGTGATGCATAAAACAAGGGGTTCAAATTCGCTCAGATACCGTTCCATACACCCAATATGTAATAGACAAGACCTACTCCTTGCTCAGTGAACTGGACTCAACACCCCCTATTCACCGCACAAGAATATAGGTGACTAGTAAGAATCTTAAAACCTATGTATTGATATATGTCTGGAAGTGAGTCAAGTGGGTGTAAAGCCGCATAAACACAGCCGTGAATAGCAGCTAAACCCCATTATAAAAATAAATTACTTTTAAAAACCCGTAAAACAAAGACAGTGAAAGAGAGAGAAATTCTTACAAAATTCGTTCAGAGGCTGTGATGCAACCTGGATTGACCATATCTAGACCCACAGCTGGATGAGACATAAGGGTGGACACTCTTGGGGCTGAAAGGTTGGGTGAGGTTGGGTGAGCAAACGCAGACCCTTTAAAGTAATACTGCGTGGTACCCATCCCATGGGTCCCAAATCTCCAGGTTCAAGGGCATCTTCCTACATCGAAAACATGCATGAGAAACCCAGAAGATGGTACACCGTGTGATTTTGAAAGGTTTCTAAAACGCACCCCATTTCTCATCTCCTTGTGCTCGGGTTCGCCTTTCCAGCTACTTTACTAGCAATCTCCCTACTTGGAGAATCAGCACTTTTAAGCTCCTGTTCCCTACAGGTTGCAATTTGTCCTGAGGATGAACGGGAAGAGGGGAAACCAATGAGAGACTAGATCTAGGTGTTGGGACAGGCACAGGTCTCTCTATTTTCCCATCAGGAAGAAGAATTAACCACAGGCTCCGCCTGCCGCCAGGAACCAGAATAGGGCCTGAGGCAATCCCGCGCTTTTGCGGCCAGCTCCCAAAAAAGCGAGTTGAAAAATGGAGCTCAGGGACACTGCAATTCACAAACCCGCAGAGTTATAAATGATAACTCTCATCCACAGATATATTGAGGGAAGGCAACGAAGAGGATTTGAAAGCAAGGCAGAATTGCAGAAAACAGATTTCAGGAGGTAGATTCGAATCGCCTTTAAAGCACATGAAAAGTGGGAAACCGTCGACAGTGATGCCCTTGGCTAAAAAGGGCGTATGCGTTTTTTCCTGAATATATTCAGGAAAAAACGCATACGCCCTTTTTGGCCAACCAAGCAACCTGGAAAGGCAAATCAGCGCTACAAAGAGGTCTCGCTTCCCATCGGTCAAAAGGGCCATGCTGCAAAAAGTGTCAAAACCAGAAATGCAGGACAGGCCATGGAGAAATGGCAGCCTTGCTACGCTGATGAGCGGGATGTAAATTGCCAACAGCCACTCTGGAGAAGTGTACAGTGTGTCCTGAAACATCGAAAAAACACAGCTTAGGGAGCATAGGGCACGTCCACTCATGGGCGTATAAATTGGGAAAACTAAAAATCAGCAAGACACAGGCACCCCAAAGTTTAGGGCTGCTCTGTTGACAAGAACCTCCACTTCATGACACCTTAAATATCCCAGGAAAGAGAAAAATGGATAAAGAAGTTGTGGTCCTTATGTACAATGCAATATCACTCAGACATGAAATCAATGTCATAAGGCTAGTAGAAGCAAGATGAGTGGACTCAGGTACGACGATTCTAAGGGAAATAAGTCACACAGAAAAAGACACTTATCATAAGCTATCACTTATAGAGGGAATGTAAAAACCGCTACACTTGAACTGAATTACAGAACAGAACAGAATCACACGTTTAGAAAACACACTATGGCTGCTTAACGGGAAAGGTGAGGTGGGGTGATGCATAAAACAAGGGTTTCAAATTCGCTCAGATACCGTTCCATACACCCAATATGTAATAGACAAGACCTACTCTTTGCTCAGTGAACTGGACTCAACACCCCCTATTCACCGCACAAGAATATATGTGACTAGTAACAATCTTAAAACCTATGTATTGATATCTGTCTGAAAGTGAGTCAAGTGGGTGTAAATCCGCATAAACACAGCCGTGAAAAGCAGCTAAACCCCATTATAAAAATAAATTACTTTTAAAAACCCGTAAAACAAAGACAGTGAAAGAGAGAGAAATTCTTACAAAATTCGTTCAGGGGCTGTGATGCAACCTGGATTGACCATATCTAGACCCACAGCTGGATGAGACATAAAGGTGGACAGTCTTGGGGCTGAGAGGTTGGGTGAGCTTGGGTGAGAAAACGCAGACCCTTTAAAGTAATACTGCATGGTACCCATCCCATGGGTCCCAAATCTCCAGGTTCAAGGGCATCTTCCTACATCGAAATCTTGCATGAGGAACCCAGAAGAAGGTACACCGTGTGATTTTGAAAGGTTTCTAAAACGCACCTCATTTCTCATCTCCTTGTGCTCGGGTTCGCCATTCCAGCTACTTCACTAGCAATCTCCCTACTTGGAGAATCAGCACCTTTAACCTCCTGTTCTGTACAGGTTGCAATTTGTCCTGAGGATGAACGGGAAGAGGGACAACCAATGAGAGACTAGATCTAGGTGTTGGGACAGGCACAGGTCACTCTATTTTCCCATCAGGAAGAAGAATTAACCACAGGCTCAGCCTGCCGCCGGGGACCAGAATAGGGCCTGAGGCAATCCCGTGCTTTTGCGGCCAGCTCCCAAACAAGACAGCTGAAAAATGGAGCTCAGGGGCACTGCCATTCACAAACCTGCTGAGTTATAAACGATAACTCTCGTCCACAAATATATTGAGGGAAGGCAACGAAGAGGATTTGAAAGCAAGGCAGAATTGCAGGAAACAGGTTTCAGGAGGTAGATTCGAATCGCCTTTAAAGCACATGAAAAGCGGCAAAACGTCGACAATGATGCCCTTGGCCAAAAAGGGCGTATGCGTTTTTTCCTGAATATATTCAGGAAAAAACGCATACGCCCTTTTTGGCCAACCAAGCAACCTGGAAAGGCAAATCAGCGCTACAAAGAAGTCTCGCTTCCCATCGGTCAAAAGGGTCATGCTGCAAAAAGTGTCAAAACCAGAAATGCAGGACAGGCCATGGAGAAATGGCAGCCTTGCTACGCTGATGGGCGGGATGTTAATTGCCAGCAGCCACTCTGGAGAAGTGTATGGTGTGTCCTGAAACATCGAAAAAACACAGCTTAGGGAGCGTAGGGCACGTCCACTCATGGGCGTATAAATTGGGAGAAAGAAAAATCAGCAAGACACAGGCACCCCAAAGTTTAGGGCTGCTCTGTTGACAAGAACCTCCACTTCATGACAACTTAAATATCCCAGGAAAGAGAAAAATGGATAAAGAAGTTGTGGTCCTTATGTACAATGGAATATCACTCAGACATGAAATCAATGTCATAAGGCTAGTAGAAGCAAGATGAGTGGAGTTAGGTACGACGATTCTAAGTGAAATAAGTCACACAGAAAAAGACACTTATCATAAGCTATCACTTATAGAGGGAATGTAAAAACCGCTACACTTGAACTGAATTACAAAACAGAACAGAGTCACACGTTTAGAAAACACACTATGGCTGCTTAACGGGAAAGGTGAGGTGGGGTGATGCATAAAACAAGGGGTTCAAATTCGCTCAGATACCGTTCCATACACCCAATATGTAATAGACAAGACCTACTCCTTGCTCAGTGAACTGGACTCAACACCCCCTATTCACCGCACAAGAATATAGGTGACTAGTAAGAATCTTAAAACCTATGTATTGATATATGTCTGGAAGTGAGTCAAGTGGGTGTAAAGCCGCATAAACACAGCCGTGAAAAGCAGCTAAACCCCATTATAAAAATAAATTACTTTTAAAAACCCGTAAAACAAAGACAGTGAAAGAGAGAGAAATTCTTACAAAATTCGTTCAGAGGCTGTGATGCAACCTGGATTGACCATATCTACACGCACAGCTGGATGAGACATAAGGGTGGACACTCTTGGGGCTGAAAGGTTGGGTGAGGTTGGGTGAGCAAACGCAGACCCTTTAAAGTAATACTGCGTGGTACCCATCCCATGGGTCCCAAGTCTCCAGGTTCAAGGGCATCTTCCTACATCGAAAACATGCATGAGAAACTCAGAAGATGGTACACCGTGTGATTTTGAAAGGTTTCTAAAACGCACCTCATTTCTCATCTCCTTGTGCTCGGGTTCGCCATTCCAGCTCCTTTACTTGCAATCTCCCTACTTGGAGAATCAGCACCTTTAACCTCCTGTTCCGTACAGGTTGCAATTTGTCCTGAGGATGAACGGGAAGAGGGGCAACCGATGAGAGACTAGATCTAGGTGTTGGGACAGGCACAGGTCACTCTTATTTCCCATCAGGAAGAAGAATTAATCACAGGCTCCGCCTGCCGCCCAGAAGCACAATAGGGCCTGAGGCAATCCCGTGCTTTTGCGGCCAGCTCCCAAAAAAGCGAGTTGAAAAATGGAGCTCAGGGACACTGCAATTCACAAACCCGCAGAGTTATAAATGATAACTCTCATCCACAGATATATTGAGGGAAGGCAACGAAGAGGATTTGAAAGCAAGGCAGAATTGCAGGAAACAGATTTCAGGAGGTAGATTCGAATCGCCTTTAAGGCACATGAAAAGCTGCAAAACGTCGACAATGATGCCCTTGGCCAAAAAGGGCGTATGCGTTTTTTCCTGAATATATTCAGGAAAAAACGCATACGCCCTTTTTGGCCAACCAAGCAACCTGGAAAGGCAAATCAGCGCTACAAAGAAGTCTCGCTTCCCATCGGCCAAAAGGGCCATGCTCCAAAAAGTGTCAAAACCAGAAATGCAGGACAGGCCATGGAGAAATGGCAGCCTTGCTACGCTGATGGGCGGGATGTAAATTGCCAACAGCCACTCTGGAGAAGTATACGGTGTGTCCTGAAACATCGAAAAAACACAGCTTAGTGAGCATAGGGCACGTCCACTCATGGGCGTATAAATTGGGAAAACTAAAAATCAGCAAGACACAGGCACCCCAAAGTTTGGGGCTACTCTGTTGACAAGAACCTCCACTTCATGAAACCTTAAATATCCCAGGAAAGAGAAAAATGGATAAAAAAGTTGTGGTCCTTATGTACAATGGAATATCACTCAGACATGAAATCAATGTCATAAGGCTAGTAGAAGCAAGATGAGTGGACTTAGGTACGACGATTCTAAGTGAAATAAGTCACACAGAAAAAGACACTTATCATAAGCTATCACTTATAGAGGGAATGTAAAAACCGCTACACTTGAACTGAATTACAAAACAGAACAGAGTCACACGTTTAGAAAACACACTATGGCTGCTTAACGGGAAAGGTGAAGTGGGGTGATGCATAAAACAAGGGGTTCAAATTCGCTCAGATACCGTTCCATACACCCAATATGTAATAGACAAGACCTACTCCTTGCTCAGTGAACTGGACACAACACCCCCTATTCACCGCACAAGAATATATGTGACTAGTAACAATCTTAAAACCTATGTACTGATATCTGTCTGGAAGTGAGTCAAGTGGGTGTAAATCCGCATAAACACAGCCGTGAAAAGCAGCTAAACCCCATTATAAAAATAAATTACTTTTAATAACCCATAAAACAAAGACAGTGAAACAGAGAGAAATTCTTACAAAATTCGTTCAGGGGCTGTGATGCAACCTGGATTGACCATATCTAGACCCACAGCTGGATGAGACATAAGGGTGGACACTCTTGGGGCTGAGAGGTTGGGTGAGCAAACGCAGACCCTTTGAAGTAATACTGCGTGGTACCCATCCCATGGGTCCCAAATCTCCAGGTTCAAGGGCATCTTCCTACATCGAAAACATGCATGAGAAACCCAGAAGATGGTACACCGTGTGATTTTGAAAGGTTTCTAAAACGCACCCCATTTCTCATCTCCTTGTGTTCGGGTTCGCCTTTCCAGCTACTTTACTAGCAATCTCCCTACTTGGAGAATCAGCACTTTTAAGCTCCTGTTCCCTACAGGTTGCAATTTGTCCTGAGGATGAACGGGAAGAGGGGAAACCAATGAGAGACTAGATCTAGGTGTTGGGACAGGCACAGGTCTCTCTATTTTCCCATCAGGAAGAAGAATTAACCACAGGCTCCGCCTGCCGCCAGGAACCAGAATAGGGCCTGAGGCAATCCCGCGCTTTTGCGGCCAGCTCCCAAAAAAGCGAGTTGAAAAATGGAGCTCAGGGACACTGCAATTCACAAACCCGCAGAGTTATAAATGATAACTGTCATCCACAGATATATTGAGGGAAGGCAACGAAGAGGAATTCAAAGCAAGGCAGAATTGCAGGAAACAGATTTCCGGAGGTAGATCCGAATCGCCTTTAAAGCACATGAAAAGCGGCAAAACGTCGACAATGATGCCCTTGGCCAAAAAGGCGTATGCGTTTTTTCCTGAATATATTCAGGAAAAAACGCATACGCCCTTTTTGGCCAACCAAGCAACCTGGAAAGGCAAATCAGCGCTACAAAGAAGTCTCGCTTCCCATCGGTCAAAAGGGTCATGCTGCAAAAAGTGTCAAAACCAGAAATGCAGGACAGGCCATGGAGAAATGGCAGCCTTGCTACGCTGATGGGCGGGATGTAAATTGCCAACAGCCACACTGGAGAAGTGTACGGTGTGTCCTGAAACATCGAAAAAACACAGCTAAGGGAGCATAGGGCACCTTCACTCATGGGCGTAGAAATTGGGAAAACTAAAAATCAGCAAGACACAGGCACCCCAAAGTTTAGGGCTGCTCTGTTGACAAGAACCTCCACTTCATGACACCTTAAATATCCCAGGAAAGAGAAAAATGGATAAAGAAGTTGTGGTCCTTATGTACAATGGAATATCACTCAGACATGAAATCAATGTCATAAGGCTTGTAGAAGCAAGATGAGTGGATTTAGGTATGACGATTCTAAGTGAAATAAGTGACACAGAAAAAGACACTAATCATAAGCTATCACTTATAGAGGGAATGTAAAAACCGCTACACTTGAACTGAATTACAAAACAGAACAGAGTCACACGTTTAGAAAACACACTATGGCTGCTTAACGGGAAAGGTGAGGTGGGGTGATGCATAAAACAAGGGTTTCAAATTCGCTCAGATACCGTTCCATACACCCAATATGTAATAGACAAGACCTACTCCTTGCTCAGTGAAGTGGACTCAACACCCCCTATTCACCGCACAAAAATATTTCTGACTAGTAAGAATCGTAAAACCTATGTATTGATATCTCTCTGGAAGTGAGCCAAGTGGGTGTAAAGCCGCATAAACACAGCCGTGAAAAGCAGCTAAACCCCATTATAAAATAAATTACTTTTAAAAACCCGTAAAACAAAGACAGTGAAAGAGAGAGAAATTCCTACAAAATTCGTTCAGGGGCTGTGATGCAACCTGGATGGACCATATCTAGACCCACACCTGGATGAGACATAAGGGTGGACACTCTTGGGGCTTAGAGGTTGGGTGAGGTTGGGTGAGCAAACTCAGACCCTTTAAAGTAATACTGCGTGGTACCCATCCCATGGGTGCCAAATCTCCAGGTTCAAGGGAATCTTCCTACATCGAAAACATGCATGAGAAACCCAGAAGATGGTACACCGTGTGATTTTGAAAGGTTTCTAAAACGCACCCCATTTCTCATCTCCTTGTGCTCGGGTTCGCCTTTCGAGCTACTTTACTAGCAATCTCCCTATTTGGAGAATCAGCACCTTTAAGCTCCTGTTCCCTACAGGTTGCAATTTGTCCTGAGGTTGAACGGGAAGAGGGGCAACCAATGAGAGACTAGATCTAGGTTTTGGGACAGGCCCAGGTCACTCTATTTTCCCATCAGGAAGAAGAATTAACCACAGGCTCAGCCAGCCGCCAGGAACCAGAATAGGGCCTGAGGCAATCCCGCGCTTTTGCGGCCAGCTCCCAAAAAAGCGAGTTGAAAAATGGAGCTCAGGGACACTGCAATTCACAAACCCGCAGAGTTATAAATGATAACTCTCATCCACAGATATATTGAGGGAAGGCAACGAAGAGGATTTGAAAGCAAGGCAGAATTGCAGGAAGCAGATTTCAGGAGGTAGATTCGAATCGCCTTTAAAGCACATGAAAAGCGGCAAAACGTCGACAATGATGCCCTTGGCCAAAAAGGGCGTATGCGTTTTTTCCTGAATATATTCAGGAAAAAAAGCATACGCCCTTTTTGGCCAACCAAGCAACCGGGAAAGGCAAATCAGCGCTACAAAGAGGTCTCGCTTCCCATCGGTCAAAAGGGCCATGCTGCAAAAAGTGTCAAAACCAGAAATGCAGGACAGGCCATGGAGAAATGGCAGCCTTGCTACGCTGATGGGCGGGATGTAAATTGCCAACAGCCACTCTGGAGAAGTATACGGTGTGTCCTGAAACATCGAAAAAACACAGCTTAGGGAGCATAGGGCACGTCCACTCATGGGCGTATAAATTGGGAAAACTAAAAATCAGCAAGACACAGGCACCCCAATGTTTAGGGCTGCTATGTTGACAAGAACCTCCACTTCATGACACCTTAAATATCCCAGGAAAGAGAAAAATGGATAAAGAAGTTGTGGTCCTTATATACAAAGGAATATCACTCAGACATGAAATCAATGTCATAAGGCTAGTAGAAGCAAGATGAGTGGATTTAGGTATGACGATTCTAAGTGAAATAAGTCACACAGAAAAAGACACTTATCATAAGCTATCACTTATAGAGAGAATGTAAAAACCGCTACAATTGAACTGAATTAAAAAACATAACAGAGTCACACGTTTAGAAAACACACTATGGCTGCTTAACGGGAAAGGTGAGGTGGGGTGATTCATAAAACAAGGGTTTCAAATTCGCTCAGATACTTTTCCATACACCCAATATGTAATAGACAAGACCTACTCCTTGCTCAGTGAACTGGACTCAACACCCCCTATTCACCACACAAGAATATATCTGACTAGTAAGAATCGTAAAACCTATGTATTGATATCTCTCTGGAAGTGAGCCAAGTGGGTGTAAAGCCGCATAAACACAGCCGTGAAAAGCAGCTAAACCCCATTATAAAAATAAATTACTTTTAAAAACCCGTAAAACAAAGACAGTGAAAGAGAGAGAAATTCTTACAAAATTCGTTCAGGGGCTGTGATGCAACCTGGATTGACCATATCTAGACCCACACCTGGATGAGACATAAGGGTGGACACTCTTGGGGCTGAGAGGTTGGGTGAGGTTGGGTGAGCAAACTCAGACCCTTTAAAGTAATACTGCGTGGTACCCATCCCATGGGTCCCAAATCTCCAGGTTCAAGGGCATCTTCCTACATCGAAAACATGCATGAGAAACCCAGAAGATGGTACACCGTGTGATTTTGAAAGGTTTCTAAAACGCACCCCATTTCTCATCTCCTTGTGCTAGGGTTCGCCTTTCCAGCTACTTTACTAGAAATCTCCCTACTTGGAGAATCAGCACCTTTAAGCTCCTGTTCCCTACAGGTTGCAATTTGTCCTGAAGATGAACGGGAAGAGGGGCAACCAATGAGAGACTAGATCTAGGTGTTGGGACAGGCACAGGTCACTCTATTTTCCCATCAGGAAGAAGAATTAACCACAGGCTCAGCCTGCCTCCAGGAACCACAATAGGGCCTGAGGCAATCTCGCGCTTTTGTGGCCAGCTCCCAAAAAAGCGAGTTGAAAAATGGAGCTCAGGGACACTGCAATTCACAAACCCGCAGAGTTATAAATGATAACTCTCATCCACAGATATATTGAGGGAAGGCAACGAAGAGGATTTGAAAGCAAGGCAGAATTGCAGGAAAGAGATTTCAGGAGGTAGATTCGAATCGCCTTTAAAGCACATGAAAAGCGGCAAAACGTCGACAATGATGCCCTTGGCCAAAAAGGGCGTATGCGTTTTTTCCTGAATATATTCAGGAAAAAACGCATACGCCCTTTTTGGCCAACCAAGCAACCTGGAAAGGCAAATCAGCGCTACAAAGAGGTCTCGCTTCCCATCGGTGAAAAGGGCCATGCTGCAAAAAGTGTCAAAACCAGAAATGCAGGACAGGCCATGGAGAAATGGCAGCCTTGCTACGCTGATGAGCGGGATGTAAATTGCCAACAGCCACTCTGGAGAAGTGTACAGTGTGTCCTGAAACATCGAAAAAACACAGCTTAGGGAGCATAGGGCACGTCCACTCATGGGCGTATAAATTGGGAAAACTAAAAATCAGCAAGACACAGGCACCCCAAAGTTTAGGGCTGCTCTGTTGACAAGAACCTCCACTTCATGACACCTTAAATATCCCAGGAAAGAGAAAAATGGATAAAGAAGTTGTGGTCCTTATGTACAATGCAATATCACTCAGACATGAAATCAATGTCATAAGGCTAGTAGAAGCAAGATGAGTGGATTTAGGTATGACGATTCTAAGTGAAATAAGTCACACAGAAAAAGACACTTATCATAAGCTATCACTTATAGAGGGAATGTAAAAACCGCTACACTTGAACTGAATTACAAAACAGAACAGAGTCACACGTTTAGAAAACACACTATGGCTGCTTAACGGGAAAGGTGAGGTGGGGTGATGCATAAAACAAGGGTTTCAAATTCGCTCAGACACCGTTCCATACACCCAATATGTAATAGACAAGACCTACTCCTTGCTCAGTGAACTGGACTCAACACCCCCTATTCACCGCACAAGAATATAGGTGACTAGTAAGAATCTTAAAACCTATGTATTGATATATGTCTGGAAGTGAGTCAAGTGGGTGTAAAGCCGCATAAACACAGCCGTGAAAAGCAACTAAACCCCATTATAAAAATAAATTACTTTTAAAAACCCGTAAAACAAAGACAGTGAAAGAGAGAGAAATTCTTACAAAATTCGTTCAGAGGCTGTGATGCAACCTGGATTGACCATATCTACACGCACAGGTGGATGAGACATAAGTGTGGACACTCTTGGGGCTGAAAGGTTGGGTTAGGTTGGGTGAGCAAACGCAGACCCTTTAAAGTAATACTGCGTGGTACCCATCCCATGGGTCCCAAGTCTCCAGGTTCAAGGGCATCTTCCTACATCAAAAACATGCATGAGAAACTCAGAAGATGGTACACCGTGTGATTTTGAAAGGTTTCTAAAACGCACCTCATTTCTCATCTCCTTGTGCTCGGGTTCGCCATTCCAGCTACTTTACTAGCAATCTCCCTACTTGGAGAATCAGCACCTTTAACCTCCTGTTCTGTACAGGTTGCAATTTGTCCTGAGGATGAACGGGAAGAGGGGCAACCAATGAGAGACTAGATCTAGGTGTTGGGACAGGCACAGGTCACTCTAATTTCCCATCAGGAAGAAGAATTAATCACAGGCTCAGCCTGCCGCCCAGAAGCACAATAGGGCCTGAGGCAATCCCGCGCTTTTGCGGCCAGCTCCCAAAAAAGCGAGTTGAAAAATGGAGCTCAGGGACACTGCAATTCACAAACCCGCAGAGTTATAAATGATAACTCTCATCCACAGATATATTGAGGGAAGGCAACGAAGAGTATTTGAAAGCAAGGCAGAATTGCAGAAAACAGATTTCAGGAGGTAGATTCGAATCGCCTTTAAAGCACATGAAAAGCGGCAAAAGGTCGACAATGATGCCCTTGGCCAAAAAGGGCGTATGCGTTTTTTCCTGAATATATTCAGGAAAAAACGCATACGCCCTTTTTGGCCAACCAAGCAACCTGGAAAGGCAAATCAGCGCTACAAAGAAGTCTCGCTTCCCATCGGTCCAAAGGGCCATGCTGCAAAAAGTGTCAAAACCAGAAATGCAGGACAGGCCATGGAGAAATGGCAGCCTTGCTACGCTGATGAGCGGGATGTAAATTGCCAACAGCCACTCTGGAGAAGTGTACAGTGTGTCCTGAAACATCGAAAAAACACAGCTTAGGGAGCATAGGGCACGTCCACTCATGGGCGTATAAATTGGGAAAACTAAAAATCAGCAAGACACAGGCACCCCAAAGTTTAGGGCTGCTCTGTTGACAAGAACCTCCACTTCATGACACCTTAAATATCCCAGGAAAGAGAAAAATGGATAAAGAAGTTGTGGTCCTTATGTACAATGCAATATCACTCAGACATGAAATCAATGTCATAAGGCTAGTAGAAGCAAGATGAGTGGACTCAGGTACGACGATTCTAAGGGAAATAAGTCACACAGAAAAAGACACTTATCATAAGCTATCACTTATAGAGGGAATGTAAAAACCGCTACACTTGAACTGAATTACAGAACAGAACAGAATCACACGTTTAGAAAACACACTATGGCTGCTTAACGGGAAAGGTGAGGTGGGGTGATGCATAAAACAAGGGTTTCAAATTCGCTCAGATACCGTTCCATACACCCAATATGTAATAGACAAGACCTACTCTTTGCTCAGTGAACTGGACTCAACACCCCCTATTCACCGCACAAGAATATATGTGACTAGTAACAATCTTAAAACCTATGTATTGATATCTGTCTGAAAGTGAGTCAAGTGGGTGTAAATCCGCATAAACACAGCCGTGAAAAGCAGCTAAACCCCATTATAAAAATAAATTACTTTTAAAAACCCGTAAAACAAAGACAGTGAAAGAGAGAGAAATTCTTACAAAATTCGTTCAGGGGCTGTGATGCAACCTGGATTGACCATATCTAGACCCACAGCTGGATGAGACATAAAGGTGGACAGTCTTGGGGCTGAGAGGTTGGGTGAGCTTGGGTGAGAAAACGCAGACCCTTTAAAGTAATACTGCATGGTACCCATCCCATGGGTCCCAAATCTCCAGGTTCAAGGGCATCTTCCTACATCGAAATCTTGCATGAGGAACCCAGAAGAAGGTACACCGTGTGATTTTGAAAGGTTTCTAAAACGCACCTCATTTCTCATCTCCTTGTGCTCGGGTTCGCCATTCCAGCTACTTCACTAGCAATCTCCCTACTTGGAGAATCAGCACCTTTAACCTCCTGTTCTGTACAGGTTGCAATTTGTCCTGAGGATGAACGGGAAGAGGGGCAACCAATGAGAGACTAGATCTAGGTGTTGGGACAGGCACAGGTCACTCTATTTTCCCATCAGGAAGAAGAATTAACCACAGGCTCAGCCTGCCGCCGGGAACCAGAATAGGGCCTGAGGCAATCCCGTGCTTTTGCGGCCAGCTCCCAAACAAGACAGTTGAAAAATGGAGCTCAGGGGCACTGCCATTCACAAACCTGCTGAGTTATAAACGATAACTCTCGTCCACAAATATATTGAGGGAAGGCAACGAAGAGGATTTGAAAGCAAGGCAGAATTGCAGGAAACAGGTTTCAGGAGGTAGATTCGAATCGCCTTTAAAGCACATGAAAAGCGGCAAAACGTCGACAATGATGCCCTTGGCCAAAAAGGGCGTATGCGTTTTTTCCTGAATATATTCAGGAAAAAACGCATACGCCCTTTTTGGCCAACCAAGCAACCTGGAAAGGCAAATCAGCGCTACAAAGAAGTCTCGCTTCCCATCGGTCAAAAGGGTCATGCTGCAAAAAGTGTCAAAACCAGAAATGCAGGACAGGCCATGGAGAAATGGCAGCCTTGCTACGCTGATGGGCGGGATGTTAATTGCCAGCAGCCACTCTGGAGAAGTGTATGGTGTGTCCTGAAACATCGAAAAAACACAGCTTAGGGAGCGTAGGGCACGTCCACTCATGGGCGTATAAATTGGGAGAAAGAAAAATCAGCAAGACACAGGCACCCCAAAGTTTAGGGCTGCTCTGTTGACAAGAACCTCCACTTCATGACAACTTAAATATCCCAGGAAAGAGAAAAATGGATAAAGAAGTCGTGGTCCTTATGTACAATGGAATATCACTCAGACATGAAATCAATGTCATAAGGCTAGTAGAAGCAAGATGAGTGGAGTTAGGTACGACGATTCTAAGTGAAATAAGTCACACAGAAAAAGACACTTATCATAAGCTATCACTTATAGAGGGAATGTAAAAACCGCTAAACTTGAACTGAATTACAAAACAGAACAGAGTCACACGTTTAGAAAACACACTATGGCTGCTTAACGGGAAAGGTGAGGTGGGGTGATGCATAAAACAAGGGGTTCAAATTCGCTCAGATACCGTTCCATACACCCAATATGTAATAGACAAGACCTACTCCTTGCTCAGTGAACTGGACTCAACACCCCCTATTCACCGCACAAGAATATAGGTGACTAGTAAGAATCTTAAAACCTATGTATTGATATATGTCTGGAAGTGAGTCAAGTGGGTGTAAAGCCGCATAAACACAGCCGTGAAAAGCAGCTAAACCCCATTATAAAAATAAATTACTTTTAAAAACCCGTAAAACAAAGACAGTGAAAGAGAGAGAAATTCTTACAAAATTCGTTCAGAGGCTGTGATGCAACCTGGATTGACCATATCTACACGCACAGCTGGATGAGACATAAGGGTGGACAGTCTTGGGGCTGAAAGGTTGGGTGAGGTTGGGTGAGCAAACGCAGACCCTTTAAAGTAATACTGCGTGGTACCCATCCCATGGGTCCCAAGTCTCCAGGTTCAAGGGCATCTTCCTACATCGAAAACATGCATGAGAAACTCAGAAGATGGTACACCGTGTGATTTTGAAAGGTTTCTAAAACGCACCTCATTTCTCATCTCCTTGTGCTCGGGTTCGCCATTCCAGCTCCTTTACTTGCAATCTCCCTACTTGGAGAATCAGCACCTTTAACCTCCTGTTCCGTACAGGTTGCAATTTGTCCTGAGGATGAACGGGAAGAGGGGCAACCGATGAGAGACTAGATCTAGGTGTTGGGACAGGCACAGGTCACTCTAATTTCCCATCAGGAAGAAGAATTAATCACAGGCTCAGCCTGCCGCCCAGAAGCACAATAGGGCCTGAGGCAATCCCGTGCTTTTGCGGCCAGCTCCCAAAAAAGCGAGTTGAAAAATGGAGCTCAGGGACACTGCAATTCACAAACCCGCAGAGTTATAAATGATAACTCTCATCCACAGATATATTGAGGGAAGGCAACGAAGAGGATTTGAAAGCAAGGCAGAATTGCAGGAAGCAGATTTCAGGAGGTAGATTCGAATCGCCTTTAAAGCACATGAAAAGCGGCAAAACGTCGACAATGATGCCCTTGGCCAAAAAGGGCGTATGCGTTTTTTCCTGAATATATTCAGGAAAAAAAGCATACGCCCTTTTTGGCCAACCAAGCAACCGGGAAAGGCAAATCAGCGCTACAAAGAGGTCTCGCTTCCCATCGGTCAAAAGGGCCATGCTGCAAAAAGTGTCAAAACCAGAAATGCAGGACAGGCCATGGAGAAATGGCAGCCTTGCTACGCTGATGGGCGGGATGTAAATTGCCAACAGCCACTCTGGAGAAGTATACGGTGTGTCCTGAAACATCGAAAAAACACAGCTTAGGGAGCATAGGGCACGTCCACTCATGGGCGTATAAATTGGGAAAACTAAAAATCAGCAAGACACAGGCACCCCAATGTTTAGGGCTGCTATGTTGACAAGAACCTCCACTTCATGACACCTTAAATATCCCAGGAAAGAGAAAAATGGATAAAGAAGTTGTGGTCCTTATGTACAAAGGAATATTACTCAGACATGAAATCAATGTCATAAGGCTAGTAGAAGCAAGATGAGTGGATTTAGGTATGACGATTCTAAGTGAAATAAGTCACACAGAAAAAGACACTTATCATAAGCTATCACTTATAGAGAGAATGTAAAAACCGCTACAATTGAACTGAATTAAAAAACATAACAGAGTCACACGTTTAGAAAACACACTATGGCTGCTTAACGGGAAAGGTGAGGTGGGGTGATTCATAAAACAAGGGTTTCAAATTCGCTCAGATACTTTTCCATACACCCAATATGTAATAGACAAGACCTACTCCTTGCTCAGTGAACTGGACTCAACACCCCCTATTCACCACACAAGAATATATCTGACTAGTAAGAATCGTAAAACCTATGTATTGATATCTCTCTGGAAGTGAGCCAAGTGGGTGTAAAGCCGCATAAACACAGCCGTGAAAAGCAGCTAAACCCCATTATAAAAATAAATTACTTTTAAAAACCCGTAAAACAAAGACAGTGAAAGAGAGAGAAATTCTTACAAAATTCGTTCAGGGGCTGTGATGCAACCTGGATTGACCATATCTAGACCCACACCTGG
Organism: Eschrichtius robustus; assembly: GCF_028021215.1. NCBI lineage: Eukaryota > Metazoa > Chordata > Mammalia > Artiodactyla > Eschrichtiidae > Eschrichtius > Eschrichtius robustus. Next base: position 328,464 of record NW_027175285.1, on the reverse strand, counting down.
ATGAGACATAAGGGTGGACACTCTTGGGGCTGAGAGGTTGGGTGAGGTTGGGTGAGCAAACTCAGACCCTTTAAAGTAATACTGCGTGGTACCCATCCCATGGGTCCCAAATCTCCAGGTTCAAGGGCATCTTCCTACATCGAAAACATGCATGAGAAACCCAGAAGATGGTACACCGTGTGATTTTGAAAGGTTTCTAAAACGCACCCCATTTCTCATCTCCTTGTGCTAGGGTTCGCCTTTCCAGCTACTTTACTAGCAATCTCCCTACTTGGAGAATCAGCACCTTTAAGCTCCTGTTCCCTACAGGTTGCAATTTGTCCTGAAGATGAACGGGAAGAGGGGCAACCAATGAGAGACTAGATCTAGGTGTTGGGACAGGCACAGGTCACTCTATTTTCCCATCAGGAAGAAGAATTAACCACAGGCTCAGCCTGCCTCCAGGAACCACAATAGGGCCTGAGGCAATCTCGCGCTTTTGTGGCCAGCTCCCAAAAAAGCGAGTTGAAAAATGGAGCTCAGGGACACTGCAATTCACAAACCCGCAGAGTTATAAGTGATAACTCTCATCCACAGATATATTGAGGGAAGGCAACGAAGAGGATTTGAAAGCAAGGCAGAATTGCAGGAAAGAGATTTCAGGAGGTAGATTCGAATCGCCTTTAAAGCACATGAAAAGCGGCAAAACGTCGACAATGATGCCCTTGGCCAAAAAGGGCGTATGCGTTTTTTCCTGAATATATTCAGGAAAAAACGCATACGCCCTTTTTGGCCAACCAAGCAACCTGGAAAGGCAAATCAGCGCTACAAAGAGGTCTCGCTTCCCATCGGTGAAAAGGGCCATGCTGCAAAAAGTGTCAAAACCAGAAATGCAGGACAGGCCATGGAGAAATGGCAGCCTTGCTACGCTGATGAGCGGGATGTAAATTGCCAACAGCCACTCTGGAGAAGTGTACAGTGTGTCCTGAAACATCGAAAAAACACAGCTTAGGGAGCATAGGGCACGTCCACTCATGGGCGTATAAATTGGGAAAACTAAAAATCAGCAAGACACAGGCACCCCAAAGTTTAGGGCTGCTCTGTTGACAAGAACCTCCACTTCATGACACCTTAAATATCCCAGGAAAGAGAAAAATGGATAAAGAAGTTGTGGTCCTTATGTACAATGCAATATCACTCAGACATGAAATCAATGTCATAAGGCTAGTAGAAGCAAGATGAGTGGATTTAGGTATGACGATTCTAAGTGAAATAAGTCACACAGAAAAAGACACTTATCATAAGCTATCACTTATAGAGGGAATGTAAAAACCGCTACACTTGAACTGAATTACAAAACAGAACAGAGTCACACGTTTAGAAAACACACTATGGCTGCTTAACGGGAAAGGTGAGGTGGGGTGATGCATAAAACAAGGGTTTCAAATTCGCTCAGACACCGTTCCATACACCCAATATGTAATAGACAAGACCTACTCCTTGCTCAGTGAACTGGACTCAACACCCTCAATTCACCGCACAAGAATATAGGTGACTAGTAAGAATCTTAAAACCTATGTATTGATATATGTCTGGAAGTGAGTCAAGTGGGTGTAAACCCGCATAAACACAGCCGTGAAAAGCAACTAAACCCCATTATAAAAATAAATTACTTTTAAAAACCCGTAAAACAAAGACAGTGAAAGAGAGAGAAATTCTTACAAAATTCGTTCAGAGGCTGTGATGCAACCTGGATTGACCATATCTACACGCACAGGTGGATGAGACATAAGGGTGGACACTCTTGGGGCTGAAAGTTTGGGTTAGGTTGGGTGAGCAAACGCAGACCCTTTAAAGTAATACTGCGTGGTACCCATCCCATGGGTCCCAAGTCTCCAGGTTCAAGGGCATCTTCCTACATCAAAAACATGCATGAGAAACTCAGAAGATGGTACACCGTGTGATTTTGAAAGGTTTCTAAAACGCACCTCATTTCTCATCTCCTTGTGCTCGGGTTCGCCATTCCAGCTACTTTACTAGCAATCTCCCTACTTGGAGAATCAGCACCTTTAACCTCCTGTTCTGTACAGGTTGCAATTTGTCCTGAGGATGAACGGGAAGAGGGGCAACCAATGAGAGACTAGATCTAGGTGTTGGGACAGGCACAGGTCACTCTAATTTCCCATCAGGAAGAAGAATTAATCACAGGCTCAGCCTGCCGCCCAGAAGCACAATAGGGCCTGAGGCAATCCCGCGCTTTTGCGGCCAGCTCCCAAAAAAGCGAGTTGAAAAATGGAGCTCAGGGACACTGCAATTCACAAACCCGCAGAGTTATAAATGATAACTCTCATCCACAGATATATTGAGGGAAGGCAACGAAGAGGATTTGAAAGCAAGGCAGAATTGCAGAAAACAGATTTCAGGAGGTAGATTCGAATCGCCTTTAAAGCACATGAAAAGCGGCAAAAGGTCGACAATGATGCCCTTGGCCAAAAAGGGCGTATGCGTTTTTTCCTGAATATATTCAGGAAAAAACGCATACGCCCTTTTTGGCCAACCAAGCAACCTGGAAAGGCAAATCAGCGCTACAAAGAAGTCTCGCTTCCCATCGGTCCAAAGGGCCGTGCTGCAAAAAGTGTCAAAACCAGAAATGCAGGACAGGCCATGGAGAAATGGCAGCCTTGCTACGCTGATGAGCGGGATGTAAATTGCCAACAGCCACTTTGGAGAAGTGTACAGTGTGTCCTGAAACATCGAAAAAACACAGCTTAGGGAGCATAGGGCACGTCCACTCATGGGCGTATAAATTGGGAAAACTAAAAATCAGCAAGACACAGGCACCCCAAAGTTTAGGGCTGCTCTGTTGACAAGAACCTCCACTTCATGACACCTTAAATATCCCAGGAAAGAGAAAAATGGATAAAGAAGTTGTGGTCCTTATGTACAATGCAATATCACTCAGACATGAAATAAATGTCATAAGGCTAGTAGAAGCAAGATGAGTGGACTCAGGTACGACGATTCTAAGGGAAATAAGTCACACAGAAAAAGACACTTATCATAAGCTATCACTTATAGAGGGAATGTAAAAACCGCTACACTTGAAATGAATTACAGAACAGAACAGAATCACACGTTTAGAAAACACACTATGGCTGCTTAACGGGAAAGGTGAGGTGGGGTGATGCATAAAACAAGGGTTTCAAATTCGCTCAGATACCGTTCCATACACCCAATATGTAATAGACAAGACCTACTCTTTGCTCAGTGAACTGGACTCAACACCCCCTATTCACCGCACAAGAATATATGTGACTAGTAACAATCTTAAAACCTATGTATTGATATCTGTCTGAAAGTGAGTCAAGTGGGTGTAAATCCGCATAAACACAGCCGTGAAAAGCAGCTAAACCCCATTATAAAAATAAATTACTTTTAAAAACCCGTAAAACAAAGACAGTGAAAGAGAGAGAAATTCTTACAAAATTCGTTCAGGGGCTGTGATGCAACCTGGATTGACCATATCTAGACCCACAGCTGGATGAGACATAAAGGTGGACAGTCTTGGGGCTGAGAGGTTGGGTGAGCTTGGGTGAGAAAACGCAGACCCTTTAAAGTAATACTGCATGGTACCCATCCCATGGGTCCCAAATCTCCAGGTTCAAGGGCATCTTCCTACATCGAAATCTTGCATGAGGAACCCAGAAGAAGGTACACCGTGTGATTTTGAAAGGTTTCTAAAACGCACCTCATTTCTCATCTCCTTGTGCTCGGGTTCGCCATTCCAGCTACTTCACTAGCAATCTCCCTACTTGGAGAATCAGCACCTTTAACCTCCTGTTCTGTACAGGTTGCAATTTGTCCTGAGGATGAACGGGAAGAGGGGCAACCAATGAGAGACTAGATCTAGGTGTTGGGACAGGCACAGGTCACTCTATTTTCCCATCAGGAAGAAGAATTAACCACAGGCTCAGCCTGCCGCCGGGAACCAGAATAGGGCCTGAGGCAATCCCGTGCTTTTGCGGCCAGCTCCCAAACAAGACAGTTGAAAAATGGAGCTCAGGGGCACTGCCATTCACAAACCTGCTGAGTTATAAAAGATAACTCTCGTCCACAAATATATTGAGGGAAGGCAACGAAGAGGATTTGAAAGCAAGGCAGAATTGCAGGAAACAGGTTTCAGGAGGTAGATTCGAATCGCCTTTAAAGCACATGAAAAGCGGCAAAACGTCGACAATGATGCCCTTGGCCAAAAAGGGCGTATGCGTTTTTTCCTGAATATATTCAGGAAAAAACGCATACGCCCTTTTTGGCCAACCAAGCAACCTGGAAAGGCAAATCAGCGCTACAAAGAAGTCTCGCTTCCCATCGGTCAAAAGGGTCATGCTGCAAAAAGTGTCAAAACCAGAAATGCAGGACAGGCCATGGAGAAATGGCAGCCTTGCTACGCTGATGGGCGGGATGTAAATTGCCAACAGCCACTCTGGAGAAGTATACGGTGTGTCCTGAAACATCGAAAAAACACAGCTTAGTGAGCATAGGGCACGTCCACTCATGGGCGTATAAATTGGGAAAACTAAAAATCAGCAAGACACAGGCACCCCAAAGTTTGGGGCTACTCTGTTGACAAGAACCTCCACTTCATGAAACCTTAAATATCCCAGGAAAGAGAAAAATGGATAAAAAAGTTGTGGTCCTTATGTACAATGGAATATCACTCAGACATGAAATCAATGTCATAAGGCTAGTAGAAGCAAGATGAGTGGACTTAGGTACGACGATTCTAAGTGAAATAAGTCACACAGAAAAAGACACTTATCATAAGCTATCACTTATAGAGGGAATGTAAAAACCGCTACACTTGAACTGAATTACAAAACAGAACAGAGTCACACGTTTAGAAAACACACTATGGCTGCTTAACGGGAAAGGTGAAGTGGGGTGATGCATAAAACAAGGGGTTCAAATTCGCTCAGATACCGTTCCATACACCCAATATGTAATAGACAAGACCTACTCCTTGCTCAGTGAACTGGACACAACACCCCCTATTCACCGCACAAGAATATATGTGACTAGTAACAATCTTAAAACCTATGTACTGATATCTGTCTGGAAGTGAGTCAAGTGGGTGTAAATCCGCATAAACACAGCCGTGAAAAGCAGCTAAACCCCATTATAAAAATAAATTACTTTTAATAACCCATAAAACAAAGACAGTGAAACAGAGAGAAATTCTTACAAAATTCGTTCAGGGGCTGTGATGCAACCTGGATTGACCATATCTAGACCCACAGCTGGATGAGACATAAGGGTGGACACTCTTGGGGCTGAGAGGTTGGGTGAGCAAACGCAGACCCTTTGAAGTAATACTGCGTGGTACCCATCCCATGGGTCCCAAATCTCCAGGTTCAAGGGCATCTTCCTACATCGAAAACATGCATGAGAAACCCAGAAGATGGTACACCGTGTGATTTTGAAAGGTTTCTAAAACGCACCCCATTTCTCATCTCCTTGTGCTCGGGTTCGCCTTTCGAGCTACTTTACTAGCAATCTCCCTACTTGGAGAATCAGCACCTTTAAGCTCCTGTTCCCTACAGGTTGCAATTTGTCCTGAGGTTGAACGGGAAGAGGGGCAACCAATGAGAGACTAGATCTAGGTGTTGGGACAGGCCCAGGTCACTCTATTTTCCCATCAGGAAGAAGAATTAACCACAGGCTCAGCCAGCCGCCAGGAACCAGAATAGGGCCTGAGGCAATCCCGCGCTTTTGCGGCCAGCTCCCAAAAAAGCGAGTTGAAAAATGGAGCTCAGGGACACTGCAATTCACAAACCCGCAGAGTTATAAATGATAACTCTCATCCACAGATATATTGAGGGAAGGCAACGAAGAGGATTTGAAAGCAAGGCAGAATTGCAGGAAGCAGATTTCAGGAGGTAGATTCGAATCGCCTTTAAAGCACATGAAAAGCGGCAAAACGTCGACAATGATGCCCTTGGCCAAAAAAGGCGTATGCGTTTTTTCCTGAATATATTCAGGAAAAAAAGCATACGCCCTTTTTGGCCAACCAAGCAACCTGGAAAGGCAAATCAGCGCTACAAAGAGGTCTCGCTTCCCATCGGTCAAAAGGGCCATGCTGCAAAAAGTGTCAAAACCAGAAATGCAGGACAGGCCATGGAGAAATGGCAGCCTTGCTACGCTGATGGGCGGGATGTAAATTGCCAACAGCCACTCTGGAGAAGTATACGGTGTGTCCTGAAACATCGAAAAAACACAGCTTAGGGAGCATAGGGCACGTCCACTCATGGGCGTAGAAATTGGGAAAACTAAAAATCAGCAAGACACAGGCACCCCAATGTTTAGGGCTGCTATGTTGACAAGAACCTCCACTTCATGACACCTTAAATATCCCAGGAAAGAGAAAAATGGATAAAGAAGTTGTGGTCCTTATGTACAAAGGAATATCACTCAGACATGAAATCAATGTCATAAGGCTAGTAGAAGCAAGATGAGTGGATTTAGGTATGACGATTCTAAGTGAAATAAGTCACACAGAAAAAGACACTTATCATAAGCTATCACTTATAGAGAGAATGTAAAAACCGCTACAATTGAACTGAATTAAAAAACATAACAGAGTCACACGTTTAGAAAACACACTATGGCTGCTTAACGGGAAAGGTGAGGTGGGGTGATTCATAAAACAAGGGTTTCAAATTCGCTCAGATACTTTTCCATACACCCAATATGTAATAGACAAGACCTACTCCTTGCTCAGTGAACTGGACTCAACACCCCCTATTCACCACACAAGAATATATCTGACTAGTAAGAATCGTAAAACCTATGTATTGATATCTCTCTGGAAGTGAGCCAAGTGGGTGTAAAGCCGCATAAACACAGCCGTGAAAAGCAGCTAAACCCCATTATAAAAATAAATTACTTTTAAAAACCCGTAAAACAAAGACAGTGAAAGAGAGAGAAATTCTTACAAAATTCGTTCAGGGGCTGTGATGCAACCTGGATTGACCATATCTAGACCCACACCTGGATGAGACATAAGGGTGGACACTCTTGGGGCTGAGAGGTTGGGTGAGGTTGGGTGAGCAAACTCAGACCCTTTAAAGTAATACTGCGTGGTACCCATCCCATGGGTCCCAAATCTCCAGGTTCAAGGGCATCTTCCTACATCGAAAACATGCATGAGAAACCCAGAAGATGGTACACCGTGTGATTTTGAAAGGTTTCTAAAACGCACCCCATTTCTCATCTCCTTGTGCTAGGGTTCGCCTTTCCAGCTACTTTACTAGCAATCTCCCTACTTGGAGAATCAGCACCTTTAAGCTCCTGTTCCCTACAGGTTGCAATTTGTCCTGAAGGTGAACGGGAAGAGGGGCAACCAATGAGAGACTAGATCTAGGTGTTGGGACAGGCACAGGTCACTCTATTTTCCCATCAGGAAGAAGAATTAACCACAGGCTCAGCCTGCCTCCAGGAACCACAATAGGGCCTGAGGCAATCTCACGCTTTTGTGGCCAGCTCCCAAAAAAGCGAGTTGAAAAATGGAGCTCAGGGACACTGCAATTCACAAACCCGCAGAGTTATAAATGATAACTCTCATCCACAGATATATTGAGGGAAGGCAACGAAGAGGATTTGAAAGCAAGGCAGAATTGCAGGAAAGAGATTTCAGGAGGTAGATTCGAATCGCCTTTAAAGCACATGAAAAGCGGCAAAACGTCGACAATTATGCCCTTGGCCAAAAAGGGCGTATGCGTTTTTTCCTGAATATATTCAGGAAAAAACGCATACGCCCTTTTTGGCCAACCAAGCAACCTGGAAAGGCAAATCAGCGCTACAAAGAGGTCTCGCTTCCCATCGGTGAAAAGGGCCATGCTGCAAAAAGTGTCAAAACCAGAAATGCAGGACAGGCCATGGAGAAATGGCAGCCTTGCTACGCTGATGAGCGGGATGTAAATTGCCAACAGCCACTCTGGAGAAGTGTACAGTGTGTCCTGAAACATCGAAAAAACACAGCTTAGGGAGCATAGGGCACGTCCACTCATGGGCGTATAAATTGGGAAAACTAAAAATCAGCAAGACACAGGCACCCCAAAGTTTAGGGCTGCTCTGTTGACAAGAACCTCCACTTCATGACACCTTAAATATCCCAGGAAAGAGAAAAATGGATAAAGAAGTTGTGGTCCTTATGTACAATGCAATATCACTCAGACATGAAATCAATGTCATAAGGCTAGTAGAAGCAAGATGAGTGGATTTAGGTATGACGATTCTAAGTGAAATAAGTCACACAGAAAAAGACACTTATCATAAGCTATCACTTATAGAGGGAATGTAAAAACCGCTACACTTGAACTGAATTACAAAACAGAACAGAGTCACACGTTTAGAAAACACACTATGGCTGCTTAACGGGAAAGGTGAGGTGGGGTGATGCATAAAACAAGGGTTTCAAATTCGCTCAGATACCGTTCCATACACCCAATATGTAATAGACAAGACCTACTCCTTGCTCAGTGAACTGGACTCAACACCCCCTATTCACCGCACAAGAATATAGGTGACTAGTAAGAATCTTAAAACCTATGTATTGATATATGTCTGGAAGTGAGTCAAGTGGGTGTAAAGCCGCATAAACACAGCCGTGAAAAGCAACTAAACCCCATTATAAAAATAAATTACTTTTAAAAACCCGTAAAACAAAGACAGTGAAAGAGAGAGAAATTCTTACAAAATTCGTTCAGAGGCTGTGATGCAACCTGGATTGACCATATCTACACGCACAGGTGGATGAGACATAAGGGTGGACACTCTTGGGGCTGAAAGGTTGGGTTAGGTTGGGTGAGCAAACGCAGACCCTTTAAAGTAATACTGCGTGGTACCCATCCCATGGGTCCCAAGTCTCCAGGTTCAAGGGCATCTTCCTACATCAAAAACATGCATGAGAAACTCAGAAGATGGTACACCGTGTGATTTTGAAAGGTTTCTAAAACGCACCTCATTTCTCATCTCCTTGTGCTCGGGTTCGCCATTCCAGCTACTTTACTAGCAATCTCCCTACTTGGAGAATCAGCACCTTTAACCTCCTGTTCTGTACAGGTTGCAATTTGTCCTGAGGATGAACGGGAAGAGGGGCAACCAATGAGAGACTAGATCTAGGTGTTGGGACAGGCACAGGTCACTCTATTTTCCCATCAGGAAGAAGAATTAACCACAGGCTCAGCCTGCCGCCGGGAACCAGAATAGGGCCTGAGGCAATCCCGTGCTTTTGCAGCCAGCTCCCAAACAAGACAGTTGAAAAATGGAGCTCAGGGGCACTGCCATTCACAAACCTGCTGAGTTATAAATGATAACTGTCGTCCACAAATATATTGAGGGAAGGCAACGAAGAGGATTTGAAAGCAAGGCAGAATTGCAGGAAACAGGTTTCAGGAGGTAGATTCGAATCGCCTTTAAAGCACATGAAAAGCGGCAAAACGTGGACAATGATGCCCTTGGCCAAAAAGGGCGTAGGCGTTTTTTCCTGAATATATTCAGGAAAAAACGCATACGCCCTTTTTGGCCAACCAAGCAACCTGGAAATGCAAATCAGCGCTACAAAGAAGTCTCGCTTCCCATCGGTCAAAAGGGTCATGCTGCAAAAAGTGTCAAAACCAGAAATGCAGGACAGGCCATGGAGAAATGGAAGCCTTGCTACGCTGATGGGCGGGATGTAAATTGCTAACAGCCACTCTGAAGAAGTGTACGGTGTGGCCTGAAATATCGAAAAAACACAGCTAAGGGAGCATAGGGCACTTCCACTCATGGGCGTATAAATTGGGAAAACTAAAAATCAGCAAGACACAGGCACCCCAATGTTTAGGGCTGCTATGTTGACAAGAACCTCCACTTCATGACACCTTAAATATCCCAGGAAAGAGAAAAATGGATAAAGAAGTTGTGGTCCTTATGTACAATGGAATATCACTCAGACATGAAATCAATGTCATAAGGCTAGTAGAAGCAAGATGAGTGGAGTTAGGTACGACGATTCTAAGTGAAATAAGTCACACAGAAAAAGACACTTATCATAAGCTATCACTTATAGAGGGAATGTAAAAACCGCTACACTTGAACTGAATTACAAAACAGAACAGAGTCACACGTTTAGAAAACACACTATGGCTGCTTAACGGGAAAGGTGAGGTGGGGTGATGCATAAAACAAGGGGTTCAAATTCGCTCAGATACCGTTCCATACACCCAATATGTAATAGACAAGACCTACTCCTTGCTCAGTGAACTGGACTCAACACCCCCTATTCACCGCACAAGAATATATGTGACTAGTAACAATCTTTAAACCTATGTATTGATATCTGTCTGTAAGTGAGTCAAGTGGGTGTAAAGCCGCATAAACACAGCCGTGAAAAGCAGCTAAACCCCATTATAAAAATAAACTACTTTTAAAAACCCGTAAAACAAAGACAGTGAAAGAGAGAGAAATTCTTACAAAATTCGTTCAGAGGCTGTGATGCAACCTGGATTGACCATATCTACACGCTCAGGTGGATGAGACATAAGGGTGGACACTCTTGGGGCTGAAAGGTTGGGTTAGGTTGGGTGAGCAAACGCAGACCCTTTAAAGTAATACTGCGTGGTACCCATCCCATGGGTCCCAAGTCTCCAGGTTCAAGGGCATCTTCCTACATCGAAAACATGCATGAGAAACTCAGAAGATGGTACACCGTGTGATTTTGAAAGGTTTCTAAAACGCACCTCATTTCTCATCTCCTTGTGCTCGGGTTTGCCATTCCAGCTACTTTACTAGCAATCTCCCTACTTGGAGAATCAACACCTTTAACCTCCTGCTCTGTACAGGTTGCAATTTGTCCTGAGGATGAACGGGAAGAGGGGCAACCAATGAGAGACTACATCTAGGTGTTGGGACAGGCACAGGTCACTCTATTTTCCCATCAGGAAGAAGAATTAAGCACAGGCTCAGCCTGCCGCCGGGAACCAGATTAGTGCCTGAGGCAATCCCGCGCTTCTGCGGCCAGCTCCGAAAAAAGCCAGTTGAAAAATGGAGCACATGGGCACTGCAATTCACAAACCTGCAGAGTTATAAATGATAACTCTCGTCCACAAATATATTGAGGGAAGGCAACGAAGAGGATTTGAAAGCAAGGCAGAGTTGCATGAAACAGGTTTCAGGAGGTAGATTCGAATCGCCTTTCAAGCACATGAAAAGCGGCAAAACGTGGAAAATGATGCCCTTGGCCAAAAAGGGCGTATGCTTTTTTTCCTGAATATATTCAGGAAAAAACGCATACGCCCTTTTTGGCCAACCAAGCAACCTGGAAAGGCAAATCAGCGCTACAAAGAAGTCTCGCTTCCCATGGGTCAAAAGGGCCATGCTGAAAAAAGTGTCAAAACCACAAATGCAGGACAGGCCATGGAGAAATGGGAGCCTTGCCACGCTGATGGGCGGGATGTAAATTGCCAACAGCCACTCTGGAGAAGTGTACGGTGTGGCCTGAAACATCGAAAAAACAAAGTTTATGGAGCATAGGGCACTTCCACTCATGGGCGTATAAATTGGGAAAACTAAAAATCAGCAAGACTCAGGCACCCCAAAGTTTAGGGCTGCTCTGTTGACAAGAACCTCCACTTCACGAAACCTTAAATATCCCAGGAAGGAGAAAAATGGATAAAGAAGTCGTGGTCCTTATGTACAATGGAATATCACTCAGCCATGAAATCAATGTCATAAGGCTAGTAGCAGCATGATGAGTGGATTTAGGTACGACGACTCTAAGTGAAATAAGTCACACAGAAAAATACACTTATCAAAAGCTATCACTTATAAAGGGAATGTAAAAACCGCTACAATTGAACTGAATTACAAATCAAAACAGAGTCACACATTTAGAAAACACACTATGGCTGCTTAACGGGAAAGGTGACGTGGGGTGATGCATAAAACAAGGGTTTCAAATTAGCTCAGATACCGTTCCATACACCCAATATGTAATAGACAAGACCTACTCCTTGCTCAGTGAACTGGACTCAACACCCCCTATTCACCACACAAGAATATATCTGACTAGTGAGAATCGTAAAACTTATGTATTGATATCTCTCTGGAAGTGAGTCAAGTGGGTGTAAAGCCGCATAAACACAGCCGTGAAAAGCAGCTAAACCCCATTATAAAAATAAATTAGTTTTAAAAACCCATGAAACAAAGACAGTGAAAGAGAGAGAAATTCTTACAAAATTCATTCAGGGGCTGTGACGCAACCTGGATTGACCATATCTAGACCCACAGCTGGATGAGACATAAGGGTGGACACTCTTGGGGCTGAGAGGTTTGGTGTGGTTGGGTGAGCAAATGCAGACGCTTTAAAGTAATACTGCGTGGTACCCATCCCATGGGTCCCAAATCTCCAGGTTCAAAGGCATCTTCCTACATCGAAAACATGCATGAGAAACCCAGAAGATGGTACACCGTGAGATTGGGAAAGTTTCTAAAACGCACCTCATTTCTCAACTCCGTGTGCTCGGGTTCCCCATTCCAGCTACTTTACTAGCAATCTCCCTACTTGGAGAATCAGCACCTTTAACCTCCTGTTCCATACAGGTTGCAATTTGTCCTAAGGATGAATGGGAAGAGGGGCAACCAATGAGAGACTAGATCTAGGTGTTGGGACAGGCAGAGGTCACTCTATTTTCCCATCAGGAAGAAGAATTAACCACAGGCTCAGCCTGCCGCCCGGAACCAGAATAGGGCCTGAGGCAATCCCGCGCTTCTGCGGCCAGCTCCCAAAAAAGCCAGTTGATAAATGCAGCACATGGGCACTGCAATTCACAAACCTGCAGAGTTATAAATGATAACTCTCGTCCACAAATATATTGAGGGAAGGCAACGAAGAGGATTTGAAAGCAAGGCAGAGTTGCAGGAAACAGGTTTCAGGAGGTAGATTCGAATCGCCTTTAAAGCACATGAAAAGCGGCAAAAGGTCGACAATGATGCCCTTGGCCAAAAAGGGCGTATGCGTTTTTTCCTGAATATATTCAGGAAAAAACGCATACGCCCTTTTTGGCCAACCAAGCAACCTGGAAAGGCAAATCAGCGCTACAAAGAAGTCTCGCTTCCCATCGGTCCAAAAGGCCATGCTGAAAAAAGTGTCAAAACCACAAATGCAGGACAGGCCATGGAGAAATAGGAGCCTTGCTACGCTGATGAGCGGGATGTAAATTGCCAACAGCCACTCTGGAGAAGTGTACGGTGTGTCCTGAAACATCGAAAAAACAAAGCTTAGGGAGCATAGGGCACTTCCACTCATGGGCGTATAAATTGGGAAAACTAAAATCAGCAAGACACAGGCACCCCAAAGTTTAGGGCTGCTCTGTTGACAAGAACCTCCACTTCATGACACCTTAAATATCCCAGGAAAGAGAAAAATGGATAAAGAAGTTGTGGTCCTTATGTACAATGGAATATCACTCAGCCATGAAATCAATATCATAAGGCTAGTAGCAGCATGATGATTGGTTTTAGGTACGACGACTCTAAGTGAAATAAGTCACACAGAAAAAGACACATATCAAAAGCTATCACTTATAGAGGGAATGTAAAAACCGCTACACTTGAACTGAATTACAAATCAGAACAGTGTCACCCATTTTGAAAACACACTATGGCTGCTTAACGGGAAAGGTGAGGTGGGGTGATGCATAAAACAAGGGTTTCAAATTCGCTCAGATACCGTTCCATACACCCAATATGTAATAGACAAGACCTACTCCTTGCTCAGTGAACTGGACTCAACACCCTCTATTCACCGCACAAGAATATATCTGACTAGTGAGAATCTTAAAACCTATGTATTGATATCTCTCTGGAAGTGAGTCAAGTGGGTGTAAATCCGCATAAACACAGCCGTGAAAAGCAGCTAAACCCCATTATAAAAATAAATTAGTTTTAAAAACGCATGAAACAAAGACAGTGAAAGAGAGAGAAATTCTTACAAAATTCATTCAGGGGCTGTGACGCAACCTGGATTGACCATATCTAGACCCACAGCTGGATGAGACATAATGGTGGACACTCTTGGGGCTGAGAGGTTTGGTGAGGTTGGGTGAGCCAACGCAGACCCTTTAAAGTAATAATGCATGGTACCCATCCCATGGGTCCCAAATCTCCAGGTTCAAGGGCATCTTCCTACATTGAAAACTTGCATGAGGAACCTAGAAGATGTTACAGCATGTGATTTTGAAAGGTTTCTAAAACGCACCTCATTTCTCATCTCCTTGTGCTCGGGTACGCCATTCTAGCTAATTTACTAGCAATCTCCCTACTTGGAGAATCAGCACCTTTAACCTCCAGTTCCGTATAGGTTGCAATTTGTCCTGAGGATGAACGGGAAGAGGGGCAACCAATGAGAGACTAGATCTAGGTGTTGGGACAGGCACAGGTCACTCTATTTTCCCATCAGGAAGAAGAAATAACCACAGGCTCAGCCTGCCACCCGGAACCAGAAAAGGGCCTGAGGCAATCCCGCGCTTTTGCGGCCAGATCCCAAAAAAGCGAGTTGAAAAATGGAGCTCAGTGGCACTGCAATTCACAAGCCTGCAGAGTTATAAATGATAACTCTCGTCCACAAATATATTGAGGGAAGGCAACGAAGAGGATTTGAAAGCAAGGCAGAACTGCAAAACACAGATTTCAGGAGGTAGATTCGAATCGCCTTTCAAGCACATGAAAAGCGGCAAAACTTGGAAAATGATGCCCTTGGAAAAAAAGGGCGTATGCCTTTTTTCCTGAATATATTCAGGAAAAAACGCATACGCCCTTTTTGGCCAACCAAGCAACCTGGAAAGGCAAATCAGCGCTACAAAGAAGTCTCGCTTCCCATCGGTCAAAAGGGTCATGCTGAAAAAAGTGTCAAAACCACAAATGCAGGACAGGCCATGGAGAAATGGGAGCCTTGCTACGCTGATGGGCGGGATGTAAATTGCCAAAAACCACTCTGGAGAAGTGTACGGTGTGGCCTGAAACATCGAAAAAACACAGTTTATGGAGCATAGGGCACTTCCACTCATGGGCGTATAAATTGGGAAAACTAAAAATCAGCAAGACTTAGGCAACGAAAGGTTAGGGCTGCTCTGTTGACAAGAACCTCCACTTCAGGAAACCTTAAATATCCCAGGAAAGAGAAAAATGGATAAAGAAATTGTGGTCCTTATGTACAATGGAATATCACTCAGCCATGAAATCAATGTCATAAGGCTAGTGGCAGCATGATGAGTGGATTTAGGTACGATGACTCTAAGTGAAATAAGTCACACAGAAAAAGACACTTATCAAAAGCTATCACTTATAAAGGGAATGTAAAAACCGCTACACTTGAATTGAATTACAAATCAGAACAGAGTCACACATTTAGAAAACACACTATGGCTGCTTAACGGGAAAGGTGATGTGCGGTGATGCATAAAACAAGGGTTTCAAATTAGCTCAGATACCGTTCCATACACCCAATAAGTAATAGAAAAGACCTACTCCTTGCTCAGTGAACTGGACTCAACACCCCCTATTCACCGCACAAGAATATATCTGACTAGTGAGAATCTTAAAACCTATGTATTGATACCTCTCTGGAAGTGAGTCAAGTGTGTGTAAAGCCGCATAAACACAGCCGTGAAAAGCAGCTAAACTCCATTATAAAAATAAATTACTTCTAAAAACCCGTAAAACAAAGACAGTGAAAGAGAGAGAAATTCTTACAAAATTCCTTCAGGGGCTGTGACGCAACCTGGGTTGAACATATCTAGACCCACAGTTGGATGAGACCTAAGGGTGGACACTCTTGGGGCTGAGAGGTTTAGTGAGGTTGGGAGAGCAAACGTAGACCGTTTAAAGTAATACTGCGTGGTACCCATCCCATGGGTCCGAAATCTCCAGGTTCAAGGGCATCTTCCTACATCGAAAACACGCATGGGAAACCTAGAAGATGGTACACCGTCTGATCGGGAAAGGTTTCTGAAACGCACCTCATTTCTCATTTCCTTGTTCTCGGGTTCGCCATTCCAGCTACTTTACTAGCAATCTCCCTACTTGGAGAATCAGCACCTTTAAGCTCCTGTTCCGTACAGGTTGCAATTTGTCCTAAGGATGAATGGGAAGAGGGGCAACGAATGAGAGATTAGATCTAGGTGTTGGGACAGGCACAGGTCATTCTATTTTCCCATCAGAAAGAAGAATTAACCACAGGCTCAGCCTGCCGCCCGGAACCAGAATAGGGCCTGAGGCAATCCCGCGCTTCTGCGGCCAGCTCCCAAAAAAGCCAGTTGAAAAATGGAGCACATGGGCACTGCAATTCACAAACCTGCAGAGTTATAAATGATAACTCTCGTCCACAAATATATTGAGGGAAGGCAACGAAGAGGATTTGAAAGCAAGGCAGAGTTGCAGGAAACAGGTTTCAGGAGGTAGATTCGAATCGCCTTTAAAGCACATGAAAAGCGGCAAAACGTCGACAATGATGCCCTTGGCCAAAAAGGGCGTATGCGTTTTTTCCTGAATATATTCAGGAAAAAACGCATACGCCCTTTTTGGCCAACCAAGCAACCTGGAAAGGCAAATCAGCGCTACAAGAAGTCTCGCTTCCCATCGGTCCAAAGGGCCATGCTGAAAAAAGTGTCAAAACCACAAATGCAGGACAGGCCATGGAGAAATAGGAGCCTTGCTACGCTGATGAGCGGGATGTAAATTGCCAAC
The DNA here is from genome assembly GCF_028021215.1 of Eschrichtius robustus. Classification (NCBI taxonomy): domain Eukaryota; kingdom Metazoa; phylum Chordata; class Mammalia; order Artiodactyla; family Eschrichtiidae; genus Eschrichtius; species Eschrichtius robustus. The sequence goes on along the minus strand of NW_027175285.1, from coordinate 311,703 downwards.
AGCCACTCTGGAGAACTGTACGGTGTGGCCTGAAACATCGAAAAAACACAGTTTATGGAGCATAGGGCACTTCCACTCATGGGCGTATAAATTGGGAAAACTAAAAATCAGCAAGACTCAGGCAACCCAAAGTTTAGGGCTGCTCTGTTGACAAGAACCTCCACTTCAGGAAATCTTAAATATCCCAGGAAAGAGAAAAATGGATAAAGAAGTTGTGGTCCTTATGTACAATGGAATATCACTCAGCCATGAAATCAATGTCATAAGGCTAGTAGCAGCATGATGAGTGGATTTAGGTACGATGACTCTAAGTGAAATAAGTCACACAGAAAAAGACACTTATCAAAAGCTATCACTTATAAAGGGAATGTAAAAACCGCTACACTTGAATTGAATTACAAATCAGAACAGAGTCACACATTTAGAAAACACACTATGGCTGCTTAACGGGAAAGGTGATGTGCGCTGATGCATAAAACAAGGGTTTCAAATTAGCTCAGATACCGTTCCATACACCCAATAAGTAATAGAAAAGACCTACTCCTTGCTCAGTGAACTGGACTCAACACCCCCTATTCACCGCACAAGAATATATCTGACTAGTGAGAATCTTAAAACCTATGTATTGATATCAACCTGGAAGTGAGTCAAGTGGGTGTAAAGCCGCATAAACAGAGCCATGAAAAGCAGCTAAACCCCATTATAAAAATAAATTACTTGTAAAAACCCGTAAAACAAAGACAGTGAAAGAGAGAGACATTCTTACAAAATTCGTTCAGAGGCTGTGATGCAACCTGGATTGACCATATCTAGACCCACAGCTGGATGAGACATAAGGGTGGACACTCTTGGGGCTGAGAGGTTGGGTGAGGTTGCGTGAGCAAACACAGACCCTTTAAAGTAATACTGCGTGGTACCAATCCCATGGGTCCCAAATCTCCAGGTTCAAGGGCATCTTCCTACATCGAAAACACGCATGGGAAAACTAGAAGATGGTACACCGTCTGATCGGGAAAGGTTTCTGAAACGCACCTCATTTCTCATTTCCTTGTTCTCGGGTTCGCCATTCCAGCTACTTTACTAGCAATCTCCCTACTTGGAGAATCAGCACCTTTAACCTCCTGTTCTGTACAGGTTGCAATTTGTCCTGAGGATGAACGGGAAGAGGGGCAACCAATGAGAGACTAGATCTAGGTGTTTGGACAGGCACAGGTCACTGTATTTTCCCATCAGGAAGAAGAATTAAGCACAGGCTAGGCCTGCCGCCAGGAACCAGAATATTGCCTGAGGCAAATCCGCGCTTCTGCGGCCAGCTCCCAAAAAAGGCAGTTGAAAAATGGAGCACATGGGCACTGCAATTCACAGACCTGCAGAGGTATAAATGATAACTCTCGTCCAGAAATATATTGAGGGAAGGCAACGAAGAGGATTTGAAAGCAAGCCAGAATTGCAGGAAACAGATTTCAGGAGGTAGATTCGAATCGCCTTTAAAGGACATGAAAAGCGGCAAAATGTGGACAATGATGCCCTTGGCCAAAAAGGGCGTATGCGTTTTTTCCTGAATATATTCAGGAAAAAACGTATACGCCCTTTTTGGCCAACCAAGCAACCTGGAAAGGCAAATCAGCGCTAAAAAGGAGTCTCACTTCGAATCGGTCAAAAGGGCCATGCTGAAAAAAGTGTCAAAACCACAAAAGCAGGAGAGGCCATGGAGAAATGGGAGCCTTGCTACACTGAGGGGCGGGATGTAAATTGCCAGCAGCCACTCTCGAGAAGTGTACGGTGTTGCCTTAAACATCGAAAAAACACAGCTTAGGGAGCATAGAGCACGTCCACTCATGGGCGTATAAATTGGGAAAACTAAAAATCAGCAAGACACAGGCACCCCAAATTTTAGGGCTGCTCTGTTGACAAGAACCTCCTCTTCATGACACCTTAAATATCCCAGGAAAGAGAAAAATGGATAAAGAAGTTGTGGTCCTTATGTACAAAGGAATATCACTCAGACATGAAATCAATGTCATAAGGCTAGTAGAAGCAAGATGAGTGGATTTAGGTACGACGATTCTAAGTGAAATAAGTGACACAGAAAAAGACACTTATCATAAGCTATCACTTATAGAGGGAATGTAAAAACCGCTACACCTGAACTGAATTACAAAACAGAACAGAGTCACACGTTTAGAAAACACACTATGGCTGCTTAACGGGAAAGGTGAGGTGGGGTGATGCATAAAACAAGGGTTTCAAATTCGCTCAGATACTGTTCCATACACCCAATATGTAATAGACAAGACCTACTCCTTGCTCAGTGAACTGGACTCAACAACCCCTATTCACCGCACAAGAATATATGTGACTAGTAAGAATCGTAAAACCTATGTATTGATATCTCTCTGGAAGTGTGTCAAGTGGGTGTAAAGCTGCATAAACACAGCCGTGAAAAGCAGCTAAACCCCATTATAAAAATAAATTACTTTTAAAAACCTGTAAAACAAAGACAGTGAAAGAGAGAGAAATTCTTAAAAAATTCGTTCAGGAGCTGTGATGCAACCTGGATTGACCATATCTAGACCCACACCTGGTTGAGAGATAAGGGTGGACACTCTTGGGGCTGAGAGGTTGGGTGAGGTTGGGTGAGCAAACTCAGACCCTTTAAAGTAGTACTGCGTGGTACCCATCCCATGGGTCCCAAATCTCCAGGTTCAAGGGCATCTTCCTACATCGAAAACATGCATGAGAAACCCAGAAGATGGTACACCGTGTGATTTTGAAAGGTTTCTAAAACGCACCCCATTTCTCATCTCCTTGTGCTAGGGTTCGCCTTTCCAGCTACTTTACTAGCAATCTCCCTACTTGGAGAATCAGCACCTTTAAGCTCCTGTTCCCTACAGGTTGCAATTTGTCCTGAGGATGAACGGGAAGAGGGGCAACCAATGAGAGACTAGATCTAGGTGTTGGGACAGGCACAGGTCACTCTAATTTCCCATCAGGAAGAAGAATTAATCACAGGCTCAGCCTGCCGCCCAGAAGCACAATAGTGCCTGAGGCAATCCCGTGCTTTTGCGGCCAGCTCCCAAAAAAGACAGTTGAAAAATGGAGCTCAGGGGCACTGCAATTCACAAACATGCAGAGTTATAAATGATAACTCTCGTCCACAAATATATTGAGGGAAGGAAACGAAGAGGATTTGAAAGCAAGGCAGAATTGCAGAAAACAGGTTTCAGGAGGTAGATTAGAATCGCCTTTAAACCACATGAAAATCGGCAAAACGTGGACAATGATGCCCTTGGCCAAAAAGGGCGTATGCGTTTTTTCCTGAATATATTCAGGAAAAAACGCATACGCCCTTTTTGGCCAACCAAGCAACCTGGAAAGACAAATCAGCGCTACAAAGAAGTCTCGCTTCCCATCGGTTAAAAGGGCCATGCTGAAAAAAGTGTCAAAACCACAAATGCAGGACAGGCCATGGAGAAATGGAAGCCTTGCTACGCTGATGGGCGGGATGTAAATTGCTAACAGCCACTCTGAAGAAGTGTACGGTGTGGCCTGAAATATCGAAAAAACACAGCTAAGGGAGCATAGGGCACTTCCACTCATGGGCGTATAAATTGGGAAAACTAAAAATCAGCAAGACTCAGGCACCCCAAAGTTTAGGGCTGCTCTGTTGAGAAGAACCTCCACTTCACGAAACCTTAAATATCCCAGGAAAGAGAAAAATGGATAAAGAAATCGTGGTCCTTATGTACAATGAAATATCACTCAGCCATGAAATCAATGTCATAAGGCCAGTAGAAGCAAGATGGGTGGAATTAGGTACGACGATTCTAAGGGAAATAAGACACACAGAAAAAGACACTTATCAAAAGCTATCACTTATAGAGTGAATGTAAAAACCACTACACTTGAATTGAATTACAAATCAGAACAGAGTCACACATTTAGAAAACACACTATGGCTGCTTAACGGGAAAGGTGACGTGGGGTGATGCATAAAACAAGGGTTTCAAATTAGCTCAGATACCGTTCCATACACCCAATATGTAATAGACAAGACCTACTCCTTGTTCAGTGAACTGGACTCAACACCCCCTATTCACCGCACAAGAATATATCTGACTAGTGAGAATCTTAAAACTTATGTATTGATATCTCTCTGGAAGTTAGTCAAGTGGGTGTAAAGCCGCATAAACACAGCCGTGAAAAGCCGCTAAACCCCATTATAAAAATAAATTACTTTTAAAAACCCGTAAAACAAAGACAGTGAAAGAGAGAGAAATTCTTACAAAATTCATTCAGGGGCTGTGACACAACCTGGATTGACCATATCTAGACCCACAGCTGGATGAGACATAAGGGTGGACACTCTTGGGGCTAAGAGTTTTGGTGAGGTTGAGTGAGCAAACGCAGACCCTTGAAAGTAATACTGCGCGGTTCCCATCCCATGGGTCCCAAATCTCCAGGTTTAAGGGCATCTTCCTACATCGAAAACATGCATGAGAAACCCAGAAGATGGTACACCGTGTGATTGGGAAAGTTTCTAAAACGCACCTCATTTCTCAACTCCGTGTGCTCAGGTTCGCCATTGCAGCTTCTTTAATAGCAATCTCCCTACTTGGAGAATCAGCACCTTTAACCTCCTGTTCCGTACAGCTTGCAATTTGTCCTGAGGATGAACGGGAAGAGGGGCAACCAATTACAGACTAGATCTAGGTGTTGGGACAGGCACAGGTCACTCTATGTTCCCATCAGGAAGAAGAAATAACCACAGGCTCAGCCTGCTGCCAGGAACCAGAATAAGGCCTGAGGCAATCCCGTGCTTTTGCGGGCATATCCCAAAAAAGCGAGTTGAAAAATGGAGATCAGGTTCACTGCAATTCACAAACCTGCAGAGTTATAAATGATAACTCTCGTCCAGAAATATATTGAGGGAAGGCAACGAAGAGGATTTGAAAGCAAGGCAGAATTGCAGGAAACAGGTTTCAGGAGGTAGATTCGAATCGCTTTTAAAGCACATGAAAAGCGGCAAAACGTCGACAATGATGCCCTTGGCCAAAAAGGGCGTATGCGTTTTTTCCTGAATATATTTAGGAAAAAACGCATACACCCTTTTTGGCCAAGCAAGCAACCTGGAAAGGCAAATCAGCGCTACAAAGAAGTCTCGCTTCCCATCGGTCAAAAGGGCCATGCTGCAAAAAGTGTCAAAACCAGAAATGCAGTACAGGCCATGGAGAAAGGGGAGCCTTGCTACGCTGATGGGCGGTATGTAAATTGCCAACATTCACTCTGGAGAAGTGTACGGTGTGTCCTGAAACATCGAAAAAACACAGCATAGGGAGCATAGGGCACTTCCACTCATGGGCGTATAAATTGGGAAAACTAAAAATCAGCAAGACACAGGCACCCCAAAGTTTAGGGCTGCTCTGTTGACAAGAACCTCCACTTCATGACACCTTAAATATCCCAGGAAAGAGAAAAATGGATAAAGAAGTTGTGGTCCTTATGTACAATGGAATATCACTCAGCCATGAAATCAATGTCATAAGGCTAGTAGCAGCATGATGAGTGGATTTAGGTACGATGATTCTAAGTGAAATAAGTCACACAGAAAAAGACACTTATCAAAAGCTATATCTTATACAGGGAATGTAAAAACCGCTACATTTGAACTGAATTAGAAAACAGAACAAAGTCACACATTTAGAAAAAAAACTATGGTTGCTTAACGGGGAAGGTGAGGTGGGGTGATGCATAATACAAGGGTTTCAAATTAGCTCAGATACCGTTCCATACACCCAATACGTAATAGACAAGACCTACTCCTTGCTCAGTGAACTGGACTCAACACCCCCTATTCACCGCACAAGAATATATTTGACTAGTAAGAATCTTAAAACCTATGTATTCATATCCTCTGGAAGTGAGCCAAGTGGGTGTAAAGCCGCATAAACACAGCCGTGAAAAGCAGCTAAACCCCATTATAAAAATAAATTAGTTTTAAAAACCCATGAAACAAAGACAGTGGAAGAGACAGAAATTCTTACAAAATTCATTCAGGGGCTGTGACGCAACCTGGATTGACCATATCTAGACCCACAGCTGGATGAGACATAAGGGTGGACATTCTTGGGGTTGAGAGGTATGGTGAGGTTGGGTGAGCCAACGCAGACCCTTTAAGGTAATACTGCGTGGTACCCATCCCTTGGGTCCCAAATCTCCAGGTTCAAGGGCATCTTCCTACATCGAAAACTTGCATGAGGAACCCAGAAGATGGTACACCGTGTGATTTTGAAAGGTTTCTAAAACGCACCTCATTTCTCATCTCCTTGTACTCGGGTTCGCCATTCCAGCTACTTCACTAGCAATCTCCCTACTTGGAGAATCAGCACCTTTAACCTCCTGTTCCGTACAGGTTGCAATTTGTCCTGAGGATGAACGGGAAGAGGGGCAGCCAATGAGAGACTAGATCTAGGTGTTGGGACAGGCACAGGTCACTCTATTTTCTCGTCAGGAAGAAGAAATAACCACAGGCTCAGCCTGCCACCCGGAACCAGAATAGGGCCTGAGGCAATCCCGCGCTTCTGCGGCCAGCTCCCAAAAAAGCCAGTTGAAAAATGGAGCACATGGGCACTGCAATTCACAACCCTGCAGAGTTATAAATGATAACTCTCGTCCACAAATATATTGAGGGAAGGCAACGAAGAGGATTTGAAAGCAAGGCAGAATTGCAGGAAACAGGTTTCAGGAGGTAGATTCAAATCGCCTTTAAAGCACATGAAAAGCGGCAAAACGTGGACAATGATGCCCTTGGCCAAAAAGGGCGTATGCGTTTTTTCCTGAATATATTCAGGAAAAAACGCATACGCCCTTTTTGGCAAACCAAGCAACCTGGAAAGTCAAATCAGCGCTACAAAGAAGTCTCGCTTCCCATCCGTCAAAAGGGCCATGCTGATAAAAGTGTCAAAACCACAAATGCAGGACAGGCCATGGAGAAATTGGAGCCTTGCTACGCTGATGGGCGGGATGTAAATTGCCAACAGCCACTCTGGAGAAGTTTACGGTGAGGCCTGAAACATCGAAAAAACACAGCATAGGGAGCATAGGGCACTTCCACTCATGGGCGTATAAATTGGGAAAACTAAAAATCAGCAAGACACAGGCACCCCAAAGTTTAGGGCTGCTCTGTTGACAAGAACCTCCACTTCATGACACCTTAAATATCCCAGGAAAGAGAAAAATGGATAAAGAAGTTGTGGTCCTTATGTACAATGGAATATCACTCAGCCATGAAATCAATGTCATAAGGCTAGTAGCAGCATGATGAGTGGATTTAGGTACGATGATTCTAAGTGAAATAAGTCACACAGAAAAAGACACTTATCAAAAGCTATATCTTATACAGGGAATGTAAAAACCGCTACATTTGAACTGAATTAGAAAACAGAACAAAGTCACACATTTAGAAAAAAAACTATGGTTGCTTAACGGGGAAGGTGAGGTGGGGTGATGCATAATACAAGGGTTTCAAATTAGCTCAGATACCGTTCCATACACCCAATACGTAATAGACAAGACCTACTCCTTGCTCAGTGAACTGGACTCAACACCCCCTATTCACCGCACAAGAATATATTTGACTAGTAAGAATCTTAAAACCTATGTATTCATATCTCTCTGGAAGTGAGCCAAGTGGGTGTAAAGCCGCATAAACACAGCCGTGAAAAGCAGCTAAACCCCATTATAAAAATAAATTAGTTTTAAAAACCCATGAAACAAAGACAGTGGAAGAGACAGAAATTCTTACAAAATTCATTCAGGGGCTGTGACGCAACCTGGATTGACCATATCTAGACCCACAGCTGGATGAGACATAAGGGTGGACATTCTTGGGGTTGAGAGGTATGGTGAGGTTGGGTGAGCCAACGCAGACCCTTTAAGGTAATACTGCGTGGTACCCATCCCTTGGGTCCCAAATCTCCAGGTTCAAGGGCATCTTCCTACATCGAAAACTTGCATGAGGAACCCAGAAGATGGTACACCGTGTGATTTTGAAAGGTTTCTAAAACGCACCTCATTTCTCATCTCCTTGTACTCGGGTTCGCCATTCCAGCTACTTCACTAGCAATCTCCCTACTTGGAGAATCAGCACCTTTAACCTCCTGTTCCGTACAGGTTGCAATTTGTCCTGAGGATGAACGGGAAGAGGGGCAGCCAATGAGAGACTAGATCTAGGTGTTGGGACAGGCACAGGTCACTCTATTTTCTCGTCAGGAAGAAGAAATAACCACAGGCTCAGCCTGCCACCCGGAACCAGAATAGGGCCTGAGGCAATCCCGCGCTTCTGCGGCCAGCTCCCAAAAAAGCCAGTTGAAAAATGGAGCACATGGGCACTGCAATTCACAACCCTGCAGAGTTATAAATGATAACTCTCGTCCACAAATATATTGAGGGAAGGCAACGAAGAGGATTTGAAAGCAAGGCAGAATTGCAGGAAACAGGTTTCAGGAGGTAGATTCAAATCGCCTTTAAAGCACATGAAAAGCGGCAAAACGTGGACAATGATGCCCTTGGCCAAAAAGGGCGTATGCGTTTTTTCCTGAATATATTCAGGAAAAAACGCATACGCCCTTTTTGGCAAACCAAGCAACCTGGAAAGTCAAATCAGCGCTACAAAGAAGTCTCGCTTCCCATCCGTCAAAAGGGCCATGCTGATAAAAGTGTCAAAACCACAAATGCAGGACAGGCCATGGAGAAATTGGAGCCTTGCTACGCTGATGGGCGGGATGTAAATTGCCAACAGCCACTCTGGAGAAGTTTACGGTGAGGCCTGAAACATCGAAAAAACACAGCATAGGGAGCATAGGGCACTTCCACTCATGGGCGTATAAATTGGGAAAACTAAAAATCAGCAAGACACAGGCACCCCAAAGTTTAGGGCTGCTCTGTTGACAAGAACCTCCACTTCATGACACCTTAAATATCCCAGGAAAGAGAAAAATGGATAAAGAAGTTGTGGTCCTTATGTACAATGGAATATCACTCAGCCATGAAATCAATGTCATAAGGCTAGTAGCAGCATGATGAGTGGATTTAGGTACGATGATTCTAAGTGAAATAAGTCACACAGAAAAAGACACTTATCAAAAGCTATATCTTATACAGGGAATGTAAAAACCGCTACATTTGAACTGAATTAGAAAACAGAACAAAGTCACACATTTAGAAAAAAAACTATGGTTGCTTAACGGGGAAGGTGAGGTGGGGTGATGCATAATACAAGGGTTTCAAATTAGCTCAGATACCGTTCCATACACCCAATACGTAATAGACAAGACCTACTCCTTGCTCAGTGAACTGGACTCAACACCCCCTATTCACCGCACAAGAATATATTTGACTAGTAAGAATCTTAAAACCTATGTATTCATATCTCTCTGGAAGTGAGCCAAGTGGGTGTAAAGCCGCATAAACACAGCCGTGAAAAGCAGCTAAACCCCATTATAAAAATAAATTAGTTTTAAAAACCCATGAAACAAAGACAGTGGAAGAGACAGAAATTCTTACAAAATTCATTCAGGGGCTGTGACGCAACCTGGATTGACCATATCTAGACCCACAGCTGGATGAGACATAAGGGTGGACATTCTTGGGGTTGAGAGGTATGGTGAGGTTGGGTGAGCCAACGCAGACCCTTTAAGGTAATACTGCGTGGTACCCATCCCTTGGGTCCCAAATCTCCAGGTTCAAGGGCATCTTCCTACATCGAAAACTTGCATGAGGAACCCAGAAGATGGTACACCGTGTGATTTTGAAAGGTTTCTAAAACGCACCTCATTTCTCATCTCCTTGTACTCGGGTTCGCCATTCCAGCTACTTCACTAGCAATCTCCCTACTTGGAGAATCAGCACCTTTAACCTCCTGTTCCGTACAGGTTGCAATTTGTCCTGAGGATGAACGGGAAGAGGGGCAGCCAATGAGAGACTAGATCTAGGTGTTGGGACAGGCACAGGTCACTCTATTTTCTCGTCAGGAAGAAGAAATAACCACAGGCTCAGCCTGCCACCCGGAACCAGAATAGGGCCTGAGGCAATCCCGCGCTTCTGCGGCCAGCTCCCAAAAAAGCCAGTTGAAAAATGGAGCACATGGGCACTGCAATTCACAACCCTGCAGAGTTATAAATGATAACTCTCGTCCACAAATATATTGAGGGAAGGCAACGAAGAGGATTTGAAAGCAAGGCAGAATTGCAGGAAACAGGTTTCAGGAGGTAGATTCAAATCGCCTTTAAAGCACATGAAAAGCGGCAAAACGTGGACAATGATGCCCTTGGCCAAAAAGGGCGTATGCGTTTTTTCCTGAATATATTCAGGAAAAAACGCATACGCCCTTTTTGGCAAACCAAGCAACCTGGAAAGTCAAATCAGCGCTACAAAGAAGTCTCGCTTCCCATCCGTCAAAAGGGCCATGCTGATAAAAGTGTCAAAACCACAAATGCAGGACAGGCCATGGAGAAATTGGAGCCTTGCTACGCTGATGGGCGGGATGTAAATTGCCAACAGCCACTCTGGAGAAGTTTACGGTGAGGCCTGAAACATCGAAAAAACACAGCATAGGGAGCATAGGGCACTTCCACTCATGGGCGTATAAATTGGGAAAACTAAAAATCAGCAAGACACAGGCACCCCAAAGTTTAGGGCTGCTCTGTTGACAAGAACCTCCACTTCATGACACCTTAAATATCCCAGGAAAGAGAAAAATGGATAAAGAAGTTGTGGTCCTTATGTACAATGGAATATCACTCAGCCATGAAATCAATGTCATAAGGCTAGTAGCAGCATGATGAGTGGATTTAGGTACGATGATTCTAAGTGAAATAAGTCACACAGAAAAAGACACTTATCAAAAGCTATATCTTATACAGGGAATGTAAAAACCGCTACATTTGAACTGAATTAGAAAACAGAACAAAGTCACACATTTAGAAAAAAAACTATGGTTGCTTAACGGGGAAGGTGAGGTGGGGTGATGCATAATACAAGGGTTTCAAATTAGCTCAGATACCGTTCCATACACCCAATACGTAATAGACAAGACCTACTCCTTGCTCAGTGAACTGGACTCAACACCCCCTATTCACCGCACAAGAATATATTTGACTAGTAAGAATCTTAAAACCTATGTATTCATATCTCTCTGGAAGTGAGCCAAGTGGGTGTAAAGCCGCATAAACACAGCCGTGAAAAGCAGCTAAACCCCATTATAAAAATAAATTAGTTTTAAAAACCCATGAAACAAAGACAGTGGAAGAGACAGAAATTCTTACAAAATTCATTCAGGGGCTGTGACGCAACCTGGATTGACCATATCTAGACCCACAGCTGGATGAGACATAAGGGTGGACATTCTTGGGGTTGAGAGGTATGGTGAGGTTGGGTGAGCCAACGCAGACCCTTTAAGGTAATACTGCGTGGTACCCATCCCTTGGGTCCCAAATCTCCAGGTTCAAGGGCATCTTCCTACATCGAAAACTTGCATGAGGAACCCAGAAGATGGTACACCGTGTGATTTTGAAAGGTTTCTAAAACGCACCTCATTTCTCATCTCCTTGTACTCGGGTTCGCCATTCCAGCTACTTCACTAGCAATCTCCCTACTTGGAGAATCAGCACCTTTAACCTCCTGTTCCGTACAGGTTGCAATTTG